>NC_080632.1:42353864-42653864 GCF_027887145.1 Ammospiza caudacuta
ATGTAGTACTGCAGCTGGCATCACCTCAACAGGGCTGCTGGCTCAAGGGCTCAGCTCTCTGGCTCTCAGAACATCATTCTGCTCTGATTTAGCAAAGCCCAAGGTGTGTGAAGGATTAGGACATGTTGTAAGGATTTTGCGTGTTCCTAGATTCCAGGACAGAAGTATGAGGGAAGTGACTGAGGTTAAAAGGAGATAACTTTTTGTTTAATCCCAAGTAGCCAATGGGCAAGAGGCTTATTTCTTTTAAAGGATTTGTTAATACTTCTAAGCATGGATGTGCCTGAAGTGATGTAAAGGCCCACTTTTAAATACTGACATCTATAAATCTCTGATCTCTGTGACCAAGTTTCAAAAAGTGCTGGGGTTTTTTTTGGGTTGGTTTTTTTAAAATTTATTTTCCGAACACAAAGAATCCAACAGATTCAACATGCTACAGTACAGATGTTAAAACCCTACCATAGCAAAACTACCACTTTGTTTTTGTCGTCTACTTTTTGAGCAACTCTATGCTAGTTTAGTATAGACCTGTGGAATGACACAGAGGACAACTTCTTTTGGTAGCCAGACAACCAAATCTGTTTCTTAGCATCTCAAGGGGTGGCTCCTAAGTCTCCCGGGCAAGTGAAGCTCCACCAATTTTTCCGCTGACTTCCAAATTAATCAAAATTTTGCTTATTAGACAATTTGGGCTGTATAACCTGCTCTCTGAATATATGTAAGTGTATGTAATAAGAGCCACAAAGGTTTTAAAAACAATCTGGCACTACCAAGATTTACCTTGAGCAGGTAAGACTGCTACTTCTGTATCCAGACCTGGACTGCTTTATTGAACACACCTCCACTGCAGTCAACAGTCACTGAAGTCAAGCAAGGTGCAGTGAGTAGGTGCAATGCTGATAAAAAGTACAAGATACTCAGATTGGGACTTGTAGCTATAAAAAGGCAGCAAAAAGGAAATAAGCCATTCTGTTCCAGTGTTTTAATCATACAGCAATGAAATGTAGAAATTCCAAGTTCAAAGAAACAAAACCCATGTTCTTTTTGACTTAAGTATATGAGTTTCATCTGTTTGAGGCTTGTGGCTGATCCTCCCACAGTTGTTACAAAGCCCTTATCTGTGTAAATAACAGCACCAGAATTGGGTCTATGACAGTTTTTAAAGACCATTCCTTAATCTAATTAACTTTTACCCTTGGGAAAGCACCTGAATACTTTTGAGCCATATGAATCTGAAAAACATTCAGCTAATATCACACAGGAAAAGTAGTGAGAAGGGATCTCAACTACAGACACAAAACCTTATGTCTTCTGACACTGGTAACTACACTGACTTTTTCCTTGAGTGATCCCCAAAATTCAGTGGACTGAAAAGACTAACACACTTGCAGTGATGTGAGAAATCAGAATGACATTCATGCTTGGAAAGTATATATTTTCTTGAGTATACGTTTAAAAAACTATCAAACTCTAAATAAGGAATAATTTGTAAGGATTTAAAACTGAGTGGTACAATTAATTTTTTTAATCTCTTTTACCTTTCTTAGGGAAAGGAAAGTGAGTAATCACGTCAGGCCCACACACTGCTAAGGGTTATTCACTTCTTGTTGAATACTTGTGCACAGCACAGCCACACATGTAAAATGGAGAACTAGATGCTACTGGCAGTTTGATGGCATGGGAATATCACTAAAGCATGCCTAAAGTTTTTGGCATGAGAGTTGAGAGGAACTGCTCTTCGTAGTACCTTCCCCTCCAAAACACTTTCCTTCTGCAAATACTACTGCTGCTGCAAGCAGCAACTTCCAGTCTAGGCTACAGAGATCCCACATAAAGGCTCCTGAAAACCAGACTGGCCTGGGAAACACTAGAAGTCAAGCCAAGTAGCAAATCATGGTACCTGCAGAAAGGGCAGAATAAGAGAAAATTGCCATCTCCTCAGGATGCCAATTCAAACCACTAGAAAACATAAAGAGTGGCTGGCCATGCTGGCTGACTTGGTAGCTTGGAAATAACCACAGGTCAAATTCAGTTTGAAAACACTGTGCTGTTTTCACCTAAGTCAACAGTACCCTATTATTCTCCTGCTCAGATTGTTGCCAAAAGGGCTGACTCTACCTCCCAGCATCAGGTCAAAAGCCCCAAATCAGCCAAACAAACCCCCAAAACAGTCAGTGCTGCAAAATCAGCCACTAGGAACCAGAGAACTATCAGAATCCTCAGCTGCTGTCTCAGCAACTCAGAAGACATACAAAAAAAAGAGAATGGGAGAAAGCAAATTTTCCTGTTACGGAGAAAACATTAGAATGGCAGCAAGAGTGTCAAGGTCTGTCCTGATGTCACTGTAGATGATAAGATGGGCAAGATTAAATTCTCCTGCCTCTTACCTTTGGGAGTACTTAACCCTATGTTCTTGAACAAGGGCTCAACTTCTTAAGCAGAGTTAACAAACAAATGGTCAAAAAGAAAACCTACCTCTGTGATACCACTCATGTGGTCCATTCCTTCGCTAATGCTCCATTTAAAAAGACGGAGGACTATTGACTTACACCAGGGTGCAAACTGCTCAAAAGCCAGCAGTGCAATGTGTTCAGTCTCATATCCTGGTATTTGGCCCTGTGCAGTCTAGACACCAACAGACAAGAGCCTGTGGGTCTGTGGGCTCCTATTACGCCCCAGAGAAGCTTCAAGAAGAGACAAACTCGAATCAGCTGTGTTTTCAAAATGTTCTTTGAACACAAAGATTCCGATTTTGTAAAGCCTCAGCAATGCCATGTTCCTGAAGGACATTTGCACTTGGTGAATCCAAATATATATTATTTCTTTTGCTCGTACTCTGTATGAACTGAAGTTAAAAACCTCCAAATTGCTATCTTCTTCATAACATCTCTCTTGCTCAGGATGACTGGATGAAATGGTTCTTACTGAAAATTCCTGCCAACATCCACAAGTGCATAAATGGGCTATGCATTTCTGTGTTGACTGTCCTTCTCCTCTGTCCTTTGGGCCTCACTACAGATCTGGATCAGGGGATAGCTTCCACGGGGATAAATCCTGGAAGGCCACTTGAAGCCAAGGGTTTCTGCTTGCTGCAGCTGGTCACCACAACACAGTGTGAGTGCAGACTTCTTCACAGCAGTATGATGTGCACCAATGTGTAAGATGAGGAGGCTGATACTAAGCAATTTACAAGGGGAAAAAGAAAACTCACCTTAAGAAAACCCTAATGGTTTTCTTAAAAATAAACTCCACATATTACTCTGATCAGCTGAAATGACTGTTCCTACGACCAATCTGTAATGGACTCTTCTGTGCTGACCACAATGCAAACTGACTTCCAAGAACACAGGAGTGATGATCCTTTTCTGCTTTGCAAACTATTACCACAATGGAAACTTGTCCAGTTCTAGAAATATATGTCTGTGGATATTTTCCTGCTAAAAAGAAGTTACAAGAGCAACAAACAGAGCTGCTTTTTGATGCAAAAACAAAAAGAAGCCTAAGGATCTTGAAACAAACACACACTCCATCTGTGTTCTCTTAACACAGGTGTAGTATTTCACTGCACTGCCCTTCTACCCTTCTTAAACACCTACTCTTGTCACTAACATTAAAGGCAATTAGGATTATCGTGGATGCCCACAGTAGGACACATTTATTGTGTATTTTCATTTAGCATTAATTTTTGGCATTAGGAACTGAGAATAAAAGGTAAAGATCTGAATAGAGATCTTTATTCAGTATGCTTTACCATGGATTATCGCAATTCTTTTCCAGTTCATGCTTGCAGCTTTAGCATCTAAGAAGGTAGGGCTATAACTGATGTAATTAGAAACCAGAAGCCAGAGAAAATATTCTCCTGTTGACTCCCTCACCTCTGGTTTCAAATTCTCTTACAGTAATATGTGAAACAATCAAATAAGAATTTCCACTTCTTACCCACTACCAGCTAGACAAACAGGTTGCTAAAATGGTACTTGAGAAGCTTAGGCTTTTTACTCAGACTCCAAAACACAGCCTGAAACTATACCAATCTTCTGTAAAGCAACTGCCCTTCCTGTTTGCATGCACAAACTGGAGCAGAGCAGTACTAATGGACCAACACACTCTCTTATCACCAGCTTTACATTCTGTGGCTAACTTGGTATCATTAAGCCACTGCAGCAGGCTAGGAAAGGCGTAGGATGAACAATCTCAGAAAACTTCAGGTGTTCTGAGGTAAGTACCCTTGCTATGAGTGACTGAAAGGCGACATGCAGAATTCAGCTGATAGAAGCTCTCCTTGTTGGGCAGACATGAACTGTTACTTGCCTCTTGTGGATGTACTCACCCTAAGTGCTCACTCTACTGAGTCAGGTCCCAGCCAGGCACACCTCCACAGAAACCTCCTCAGTTTATATTCCACTGCTAGGAACCCTAATGGCTAGTCCTCTCAAAAGGAAAGCATTATTTTAGTAATTTCAGAAAGATTTTGTGCTGGAAGACATGAAGCAAAATGTTCTCCAGCATCTCAACATAAAGCAGGCATCTCCCACTGTTGGGTAACAAGGACAAACAGGCATTTCTGTAGATCGTTTTTGAGTCATCTGTAAGTGAAAACATTCTGTATGATTATACATAAAACATGACAACAACCTCAGCCACAGAAGAGCTAGGATGAAGTCACAGACTTGACCTATTTTCAACCTGGCAGTAAAACTACAAAGCAAGGTGTCGTGATTTAATGCAGAAAGTATCTCCCTTTTCCCTCCCTAGCCTTCTCCAGTCCTTTATTTAATCCTTTGTGTTGTCCTGGGCACACAGTTGCACAGCAGCACGGGGAATTATAATGAAGAATAGGTATTGTATTGCCAGTACTGCAGAGATACACATGCTTCTCCTTCAGGCTGTAACTCTTGACTAGCAGACCTACTTTTGGAGATCCTTACTTCTCTCAGATATTCAGGGTCCACCAGAGAACCCAACAGTTTGCACTGCTGTACTCTGTTTTTGAATAACAAAAACCAGGCCACCAACAAACCATTTAAAGATTCAAGATTAGAGAACAGCCACAGGAACGTAGGAATCAGCACTGATTTCCAGCAAAGGAAGATTTAAAAAATGACTGTGAAGTATACAGGGTATTTGGACATCTGTCACTAACTGAGGAGCAGCAAAGAATCTCAGAGGAATGAAGTTATTTGCTTCATCATGTAACAAGATTGTGACAAAGCTGGGACCTTCCATCTCTCTCTTCCTGGAAGTCAGATACTGCTTCTCTATTCCACACACAACACTGGAGACTGATTCTCCATCAAAAAAGACTGACAAAAGACAGGCAGCATTAAGAAAAAAATGATCTTCAAATCCACTCTTCAAATTGTTTTTCTTACTCTTAGAGTAATCAAATTCTAACAAGATTAAAATGCAAACATATCAATAATTTCTCATGAGAAATATATAACTATCTTACCAGCTGCTGGTGCACAGGTCTAAGTTTCTATTTTGAGCATTTTATCCTGCCAGGACTGGTTTTGCATGAAATTGCTATGCTATGGGGGGGCCAGAGTTTTGGAAATCCCTAGAGTGTCCCACTACTGGGCATAGTAGCAAGCCAGGTCTTAGCACCCCACATGCCTCTCTTGTGTGGCAACTTCCTGAAGCCAGATCCATGAAGTGAATTGTTTTTACAGAGGTTTGTTTGGTTTGGTTTTTTATTTTTCCATGAAAAGAGAACAAACCATTCCACAAATCAGAGTCACAAGAGGCCAAAAAACCATGTGAATGGACATCAAGCAATGGCCATCAATGGCCTTGAAAGCAAGGCAAGAACAGCAATGGACTGCCTACAACTCCAAATCTTAGACAGGAATCATAAAATAGTTTGGTTGGAGGGGATCTTTATGCTATCTAGTTCAACTCCCTTGCAGTGAGAAGAGACATCTCAAACTAGATCATGTAGCTCAGAGTCCATTCAACCTGACCTTGAACGTTCCTGTGAACGTTCCCACTTGTGAACTTTCCGGACAACCCATGCCAGTATTTTACCACCATCATAGTAAAAATTTTCTCCCAGTATCTAGTCTGAACTTACCCTCCAGTTTAAAATCATCATTCCTTCTCCTATCCACTAAAAAGCTAGTCATGCCCTTATCAGCCCCTCCAACTACTGAAAGGCCCCAGTAATGTCTCCCTGGAGTTTCTTCCCCAGGCTCAAAATGGACTCACCATTCTTGTGAGACTGTTGAGGAAAGAAAGCCAGCTGACTCCTCTGTTTGTTCTGTTCTAAGTTTGCAGAAATACTTGATTTCAGCAAAAACATTAAGTGGGTTAGATTTTTCCAAAGCAAAAGTTTCTATCAGAACAATTTCCAGCCAGCTCTAAAGAAGAGAACATGGTATTTTCTCTTGGCACCCTTGAGTTCCCTCAGGCACAATTAGGTGACTTCATGCTAATTTTGTGGAGACTGATTACTGTCCATCTCCTCTGAGTTGTGCATCTTCTCCTGTGCTGATGACACAGGCTTTTCCATTCACCCCAAACACCACCTAACCAGCAAATAATGCCACACTGAGGTGACTGAACAGGCAAAAGGCTTTTTTGTGGGATGACTGCTGACACTGAGGGTGCAGATGGAGATAGGAACTGCTTCCTGTTTCAAGGGAAGACCTCACAGGCAACATTTGTCTCCTGGACCAACCGGAGACAGCTAGGGAATCCCATCTCCTGGGGCATATGCTTCTGGGTGTCCCTAGAATATAGCTGCCTTTCTTTTTTAAGATATATGTATTTCAAACCTGCCCACACAAGAAGTTCCTTGTGAATAATTACCTTAGAAGCATCAATTGTCCTACCTAAAAATGCACTGCCATTTGCAACAGCTGAGGCAACAAAAAGTTTTTTGAAAAACTTCAATGGTTAATTTTAAAGGAAAGAGTACACTCGACACTCAGGATAATGTTACCAAGTAGCAGAGTATGTGGAGACACAAAAGGCACATAGTTTCTCCCTTGTGTAGCTGCACTAAACCAAAGAAACAGGATTCCAAGAGCTTTAATAATCACATAAAAACCTTTCAGTATTCAGCACAGAAATCCAAATACAACATTATTTTGGCTGAATGTCTCTCCACTCTTGGGTCAGAAAGGCTGTTAATTTTCACTAGTGTATCAGGAACAAAAAAAATAGTTTGCACCAAACTAAGACTAGCCATGTAAATGTAAATGTTAATTCTGGTCACTTCTCTTCATATATCATCATTGCCAATGACAATTTATAAAATAAGAATGAAATCCATGCCCAGGATCATCATTCCTAATGCTCAAAGTGTAATCACATAGTTAATAATCATATACTCAGCTCTTTCAGGTTTAACAATTTAATTTCAAAGAGCACTGTCTCGGTGCAACAGTGCTATATTATACAGCTTACTTTTTTTGTTTTTGGACATAATTTGCAAGCTTTTGGAAGTCAAGAGGTTATTAAACTATCTGTCAAAAACACTAGGTCTAATGCAAGTGATCTGTTATGGTAAATACAATATATTTTCAACTTGCAAACAGTTTAATTTACTTTTAAAATTCTCCTTTAATTCAACTGTCTCTGCTGGGAAAGGAGAAGACAAAGATCTGCAACTTGTACCACACTTGCAAAAGGAACAGGAGAGGTTTGTCACGGACTTCAGCATGAGCAACACTATATCACAGTCACCTTTTACTGTGCCCAAAATTGAGTAAGTGGAAACAAAGAAAAAGCCTTATCACTTACATCTTACAATTAAAATGAATCTGCAACAATTAAAAAAAATATATAAATTTAAATTGTTTTTACAGGGGTTTGTTTGGTTTGGTGATCTAGTATTACCATGGCATTACGATTTTTAATATTAGCTTTCATCTGGATGCAAGTTCAGCAGATCTGCAATGAAATGGTTCAACGAGTATTGATGAAATACACAGCACAAGATGGGTATGTGAGAGTAAAAATGTTGCTACTTGTTTTAAAGTGAGATTTATTCACCCCAAAGTTTAGGAACCTTGCTGCAGTAACTCACAATACTTGAGTAAATAGGGACAAAAACAGAACACAAAACATTTTTGAGGTAGTCAAGTAAGTTAAATGAAGTTTCACACAACATTAGGCTTCAGACAGATCCATTGCGTTGTATTTATATTCATTTCCATGAACACAATACAAGTAATGCTGAGTTGTGTGCCATCAGCTGAAGGGCATGGGCCATGTCTAATGATGCTGCTGGTGCTGCCAGCTGCATCTCCACAGGCCCAATGATGTCCTACAGCTCACCTGGTGATGCCCACCTGGCGGGAATGTCAACCCACCAGCAGCCAGCATTTGCTTCCGGATCATGATGGCAGCAGCCTTGCTAGGAAGGATCAAAACTCTGAGATCACACTGGCTACAGTCTACATGCTGCAGAGCCTGCCAGTAGGGCCCAAAAGCCTTGACTGCATTAGTTTCCTTCGAGGGTACTAGGCCTCTTGTGCCAACAAGTTTCAACATGCACTTCCCTGCCCTTGCCTGGTACTCTCTGAAGTCCAGATAGCAATAGTGGCAGGAAAGTTCTAAAATACTTAAACAGAAATTCAGAATTTTATTGTTGTCATCTGTTGTAGAGAAAACTTTAAGGCAGGTCTCTGGGCCCAATCCAGACCCTGGTGGCTGTATCAGACTGCCCACCTCCAAGGAAATCACTCCAACACTCCATCTCAGTTGATTTCAATAGTGCTGAATGCAGCTCTGGTCAGTAAGAAGGTGGTTTGACACTCTAAGAGCAAGGCAGGAGTGAAAACTGGAGCTCATCCTCTCCTGCATCATACAGCCCTGCTGCAACCCACCAGGGACATGGGGCAGTGAAGGGAGTCAAGAGCACAGGCTGCAAGGAGCTTGCACAACACAGTAACTCTGTACGTGGTGCTGTTCAGGGTCAAAGCAGGGGTTTTTCCCTCTCTTGAAAGACAGGGAAGGCAGTCCTACTCTACACACACACAGCAGCTGATGGCAGAAGGACAAGCAGATGAAATGGTCCAGGTTGGAAAGTTAAGAGTCACAGTTGCAGAGGTCAGCTCCACAGCTGAGAAGGGACAGTTTGTTTTCAAACTGCAGGCCAACCCTCTCCCTTGAGCCTTTTTAACTACAATCAGGCAGTTGCATATTCATTTCAGGTAGTCCCAGGGAACTAATGTACTCACCTGACAGGAACACACCACATGCCTCTTAACAAGCCAGTGTTATTTCACTCTGATGCAGACTCTGTTTGCACAAACCTGCGTGCAGCGTTTATGCCTTTGGAAAACTTAGAGACTCAATTCACAAAATTAAAGATCCTGAAAGCACTTGGGATTCAGGGAAGCACTGGGGCAAGATGTGTTGGTAGACACAGCTTTACAAATTACAAGTTCATATTTATCCAAGGGAGGAAACAGCAAAAACTAACATGAGTGAAGTCTTGATTTAGAGCAATCAGAAAAATTTATACTAGAATTACGGATACACAGCTATCTCAAATCTGCCTCAAAACTGAAATTTATCAAAATGTGTTTCATAAACCCAAAAGCTAATACAAAAAGTCACTAAAACAGTGTAAAAGTAGTTGTTCCAGGGTGGGAAAACGGAATCCTCCTTGCAGTGACTGCAATTGCTCAGAGACAGAACTTGAAAGGCAAAATTATTTATAAACAAATGGGAGAGAGCTGTCATTGATTTTTCTTTTCCTTTTATGTCCAGAAAGGAAACAAAACTACTGGCCAACTGGACTTGGAACATTCTTTTACTTTCAGCAGTCTAATACATGATTAATACTATGCTTGGAATAAATAACCAACCTACACATAGCATAGAGGGTGTGATTTAGACCTCAGACAAATCTTCAACTTGAGAAATCTAATTGATTTAACAGGTACTGTGAGATAAACATCAGGCATAGAGCTTTGAAACTGGTGCTGTAAAATTAAGAAAAAGCAGGGAATAAATGCAAATATGTAAATGCCAATGTTAGAGAAGAAACTAAATTAAAATAGTTTGGTTTATTTCAATAAGAACTACAGTGAGTACTCTATAACCTGGCTCCCATTTTTTCCTCATCACTTAACAAAATGAATCCCCAAAATTAAGTTTTCAATTCCCAACATAATTCAAAACCAATCTCAAGACTTTGTCAGACTTTAAAGAAAAACTTATTTCAAAAATAAGCACTCCCCCCAGTCCCATCAAACATTTTTAAGGGAGCTGTAATCCACACACAGAGGCCTTCAGCTTTTCTTCCATCAGCCTGTGGGTACCAAGTGCAGAACCTTTACTAGCAGAGGTGGGGGCACACTGTAGGGAAGGGTAGGAGCTGCTGGCATTTGCTGCACACACCACTGTGTGCTGTGACACAACAGGAATGTGCTCAGCAAAAGGCAATCAGTGGATAACCACCCTAGTGGAAACCACCAGGTCGCTTCTGTCTTCTCCTCAGAACACCAACAGCACTAAAGAGGTAGAACATGGACGCTCTCCTAATTACAGAGAGTAGAGCTGAGCCTCTCTCCTATTCTAATTATTCACAATCAGCATTAATATTTATGTATGATCATAATTTACACGTGGAAGCAGCGAGGGAAAGCAAATACTTTTATGCACACAAAACAAGTTCACGGGCTTTGCAGCAGTATAGCATTACAAGTCTGGCACTTTTCCATTTTTCCGGTGCAGGAACGTTTGTCTTGTTCTTTGTGTCTTCTCAGTACTGCAGACTACCAGATGTCACAAGCAGAAGCAGCTGTAACACTGGCATGTCTGATCTACTTCAACAAGTTTGGAAGAAATGAAATGTAATACATTATAGCCTATTTATGTCTGCAACAATTACCCTTCAAAACCCGAAGGAGAGCAATGTAATTGAAGGTACATGCCTTCTTCCCTGCAGAAACCTCAAACAGCCTCAGGCAAGAGCCAATACAGATGTAGTACAAGGCATTAAGAGTGTTGGATGCTGTAGCTAGCAATTATCCTGGTATTTAAACAAATCTATCGCTCATCAGGAAAGCGTTTAGTGCAGTAGTCGGAGCGAGACAGGCTGACAGGAGCACAGCTACTTAACTGTCCCCTGCAGCGATTACACTTTCTCAGACTGAGAGTCATGTCAAATTAAACAACTACACATTGACTTTTCACTTCTATAAACATTAAGGTATGATTGACAATTCTTGGATGCTATAAGGTAGTCATTATAACCACCACGAGTACTGTTAGCTAATTTGTAGCGCAGGTTTTTTCCCTATTCTGAGCAATTTCTCTTGGACTATCTTTACAGTGCCCTATAGATAACATCTGCTTTGGCTTTTTGCAGGGTCACCATATTAAAAGGTCATTGCCACCATGAGACCTTCGTCACAAAAGGTGACCTTTTGTCACCTTCATGCGACAAAATAATATACAATTAAGTGACTTGACCTAGTCTACAAAGTAGCATTTTTTCTCTTAGTCCTGGCCCACACTTACCCATTTAACTCAAATTTGGAGATGTCTGGACAGCAGCAACTGGATGCTAACACTGCAGTAAATATTGTTAATGTGGCATCTAGAATATTTTTTCTAATTGCTGCCCTAAGTGATGGAGATCTCTTTGGTCTACGTAAACAGACACTGCAAGAGGAAGGAATCACCTGGCAGAATGGCAAATTAAATTATAAGCTCTACAGAAGTGTTCTGAGTATGGTATTCATAAAGACCTCAAGCTTCCTGAGGCCATTACAACACCCCTATGACAGGGCACCACTTACTAATATCTGAAGGTTGCAGTGTAGTAAAGTTACTAGAAATTGAGCAGATACATAAAGCAGTCAAGGTTGTGAAGAAATACACACCCCTTTGATTTTATATGCAACACTGTGCTGCCTGAAACCACTATGATATAAATGACAGCTTTACTATCTATCCCACTAATTCAAGCCACAAAAGTAATGGTGTCCAAACTTTCCCCTCCCAAAATAAAAGGAATAAAAAACCCCACATAAATAATACTTAACACTTTTACCACCACTGCTGTCACCTCCTGCCCATCCTCTACACTCCATCCTCCCTAAGAAACCTCACCAGATTTATTAAAGCCTCTGGTAAAGAAGTAGATGGGATTAATACTGTATCATTACGCTAATTATGAATATAAGTAAGACTAGAATGCTATTGGTAAACCTGGAAGCCTCTATACTTACATGATTAGTGAATCTGAAGCTTTACCTTTATTTTGGCTGTAGCAGACTAGAAGATCAATTTCACAGTGTTGGCTTTTTCAAATAAATTTAACAAATCAACCAAATAAAATTAGAACTAATAAACATATTTGTGAAAACTGTTCTGAGCTAGAAAAGTACAGTTTCACTGCAGTATTGGCACTTAAAACAAAAACAAATGTAGGAACTGAAAATAGGTGAGGAGGACAAATTAAGTGTAGCTATCTCTCCTGTCTGGTAGTAACAACTGCAATCTCACCCTTTTTCCACTTCTGAACTATATTTAATACCTGAGCACAGGTCTCAGAAATCTAAAATTAAATATAACAGTATTTCAAATATATCTCCCCTTCTGGTTGAAAAGCCAGGCAATAATAAAACCAAAAGACTTCAGTGAAGATTCCAGAAAATGACAGTTTTGTTTCAACCTCAGAAGATAAAGCAGTCACAGCTTTATGTGAGTCACAGGGAGAATGTGACCAATCCCAGCACACGACCAGGTGTACAGTAACTTCTGTAGTTTTTGTATTTTAAAGCTTCTGCCTAAGTTTTCTCCAAATCTTCTGCTCAAAGCTTCACCTTCCAAGCTCGAGGAGACATTCACAAATAAAAATTCCACAAAAACCCAAACCTCTTCAGCTCTGTTCAGTGGTTGCCAGCCAACTGCATCATCCCTACTGTAAACAGAAAACTCTTTGAAAAAAGAGTTTTTTTAAAAGAAATGGCTACTTCACTGAAGAGGTAACAGTAAAATGCAGCACTTTAAAAAAATACTGAAGCACTTAGTAAGAAACAGTATGAACATAAGACAGGGTCCTGTCAGAGAAATCTGTGAGCGTATCCAGTCTTTGTATACAGAATGTGCACTTAGCATATGTGTATCTATATATCCATGTATATTGATCTAGGCACCCACACACAGGTGCAGGTATGTGTAGATTATATATATTATATATATAAAGCTAACTTTCAGTCCTCAGAAAACAAAAGCTATCCCCATATAACAGCCAAATTCCTACATAACTCAATTTCGACATCTCATCTGGTGTGAACTGCACTCATTCCTAGTGTAAACCCCAGCGCGCTCTGCAATGATATACTGTAATGTCACATCGCAATCTGGATTTACTATAAAGGGCTGCTGACGAGTTTCAGAGCAGTAAACATTGCTGCGAGGTGTATTTCACACTGAGCTGGTTTTTATGAAGAACACTTCACCGCCCAGCCACGGCACCCAGATGATGAATGGTGAAAGATGCATGACAAGCTTCATCATTGTTTGTAAATCTTAACTGTTCCTGCTCACTAACTCTGCAGGCAATTTTCAAAGACAGCGGCCGACAGAAGGACAGCACAGCTTTCCTGAAGGTTATTCAACTTGTACTTGGCCTGAGCTATGCCTGTGAGGAACACTGGAAATAAACTCGTTGGCTACACTGAATCATAGAATTACAAACGTCTGATGAGCAGGCACACTGACGGTTGCCAAATTAAGAAAGCCCGTTAAATAGCCTTGGTATCTATCCCCAACCCTGCCCCGCAGGATTACATGCATCAAGTGCAGGGAATGTACATCAGTATTATTTACACATGCAATATAAATATGTTTATTTATAAACAGGCAGAATTAATTATAGGCTGTCTGGTCCTTCTCCCACATGACGATTCCCTATTATCCTGTGCAGTTACACATAGCGCTGCAACATTCCCCAGCAACTTTGCCCACTGCTTGTAGGAAAGCTAATTCTCCTCTGTCAGAAGTGACAGGGGAAAGGAAAAGACAGAAAACTACTTTTAGCATGCCAGCACGGCAACAGGAACAGACGCAACCCTTCTTTGTTCCCCTGAGATCATTCAGGGATCAGCACTATGGATTGCAACAGCCACTTGCCAAGAGTCACAGTTCAGCTCCCTGCAAGAGGAAAGGCCAGTCTATACTACAGAGCCTTAGTAACTCCTTTTCTTTTCCCTTCTCCTTTAGAGCTCAGAAACAAACACTTCTTCTGCTAGAGGCTCTCACAATCAGGGATACTTTATAAGCAGAAGAAGCTGCAGAAAAACTAGCTCAGATGGAGACTCTCACCTCAGCTGCAAAACAGGCATCCACTGCAAAGTGGTCTACAGAGGCTCTCCGAGACTGAAAAATTATAGCCAAATACAGAGTTCTCTCTTCTCTTAACCAGACAAGTTAAAAGGATGCAAGTGCACATTAAAGCAAAGCAAAGAGGTGAGCGGGTATCACTGTCACAATTACAGATCATGCCTAGATAATCACTACTGTCCTGACAAGGTGTCTTCATTTGTTCTATCACTTTAAGGAAAAGCCTGATAGTTGATTTCTACCAATTTCTGTCGCTGTGGGAAAAATTCTGTATCAAGAGATAATAAATTTAGAGCATCAATGCCATACCAGCTCTAAAAGAGAGCAGCTCAACTGACAGTGTTGATTTGTTGATTTTTTTTCAATGAAGGACGCAACATCCTTTAAAGCATGAAGAAAAATCCCACACAGTCTCATCAGCTATAGTAATATCCACCATCTGACATAAAGAGCAGCTCATACATGCACAAGTAAGTCCAAGAGTGCAGTGGGTATAAGCCACTCGTCTCCCAACATATGGCTCTAAAATGCTTGTAACTGCAGAAGGCACTGAGAAACCTTCCTCTGCTAAGAGAATGGGAAGCAGAAGAGGGAAGGTGTCCAAGGAAAGTTAACAGAGCCATTATGTATTCCAGGATAGCACCCTGGCAGGTGCAGAGAGAGAGGCTGACGTGCTGTGCAGGACCCAGCGCTACCAGGGTGGCACCACTCTCCCACTCCTGGCTCTCTGCTGCCCGCTCAGCAAGGCTTTCCTACTGGGATTGATGGGACACTGCAAACTTCTTTCCATAGAAGGAAACTGAAGAAGTAGAGATTTTGGCAGTACACATAAATGTATTGATTTGGATCTGGCACCTGCCTGGGCCAAGTGTACCACCCATTTAAGTTTCTTCAGAGTAGAAGGACTTTGTTCAAACCCTTGTTTTACCAACTCAAAGCCTGAAACTCCTAACAAGATGCAGGCTTCAATTTCAAAAACACTGCATCCTTTGATCCAGACAACATAATAAACAATGGACAAATAAATCCAATGAAGAAAAACTCAGTTTCTCTGACAACTATGCATGCACATGTGGTTTTGCAGGTGTGCGGGGACAGGGTACCACTGGCAACTGCTGAGGGTTCAGGCTGTCCCATTCTCTCTTGCTAGGATGATGAAAAAATGAAGGCATTCCCACACAGTTTCCACGCGAGGTTAAAATTCCTGCTAGGGGATGCTAAAGCCTCAGTCCAAAAATACCTATGTTTCCATAAAAACAGGTGAAAAGCCTTAAAAAATACAGTTTTTTCCTACTACTCTGGAGGCAGGACCAGTGGCTGCTCCCAGATCAAACAGTAAGGGTTTGTCAGTCGCCCTGACATAAATCAGAAAAAGTCACGAAATAAGCCTGTAATTCTGCAGCCATCCAATGCAAAGCTGCTCTGTGTACTTCTGAGCGAGCATAATATAAATGTTCCATTTAGAGAAGAAACTTCTAAAATGAGCCTTTTAATCAGGACTGAACTAAAGAAGAATGCAAAAAAATGCTCATATTACTTTATTTCTAGGAACTCTCATCAGACATTATAAACATATTTTAATATTGCTCAAATCTTCACTAATACAACTTCATTTATAATACAGACCAGTAATTTATAAAAAGACTTCCATACGCAGAAAAATGAGCTTACACTGAATATGTCTTACATTATCAAATATATTTTGACAGCTGCTGTTACAATTATTTAAATTATGAAGTGTGATTAATACCATCATCATGAATCAGGGTTGGCAACCCCATTAGTTTAAAAGATAAAAAAAAGCCATGCTCAACAACTGTGTTCAGCTACACCCAAAGTTCCAATTTTTAATGAAAATTACATGTTAAAAAGTCATCTGCCTAAAGAGATCTATAAAACACTGCAATGTGCATGCAACATAATTAAGGCATGCAGAAATACAATAGAAAATCTGCTCACTGTCACTGTAATCAGTGCCAAAGGGAAGATGCAAGCAGCATAGCCACTGAGGACTGTAAGAAGCAGAAATAAGAAGGCACAAAAAAATAAACAGCTGCCCCAAGTTCAAGTGACTAACTTGAACAAACTGTTGAAGATCTAGAGATTAGATCCTTACCCCTTTTCGCTTCTTTGGTGTTATCTCAAAATCTATTGCTAAGAGTTTGATGTAAAATGATAGGGGAAACTAAAATGATAGTCTTGAGTTTTCAGCAAACACTGCTTGCTCCTTCATCATTAAGGACAGATATTCTTGAGTAGAGATCAATTTTTAAGCAAAAGATGCACAGATACATAACAGACACACATACGTAACAAACAAGCCAAATACTGATAAATTTCTGGGTGCAAAATTTTATCCTCCCCATACACTCTGCTGCTGAAACCCTTCCGAACTCAAGATGAATTCTGGTGGTGCTCTCCGAAGAGGTGCACAGAAAAGGAGTAGAATAAGAATGTCTCACACCTGACAACACCTGGACCACTTGGGACTGAAAGAGCTACTCCTCAACTCACAGAGATTGCAGCTAGCTGACTGACAAAAGATAATTTGGGCTATTTGGTATAGATGTTTCCCACTTCCTTTATTGGTACAGCTTTGTCAGTGCATCTTCCCAGCTGGCTGCAAATTAAGAGCAGACAGAGGCAAGGCTTTTTACTGTTCTTTGGGGTAATTTCTCAGCCATATCAAACCAGCCTGCTTTGTTTGCAGCTCCATCCTTATAACTTCAATGCCTGCAGAAAGCAGCTCACATTCAGGGAAATGGTCTCAGTGACCTTTTGCTTACCAGGACTTCTTGGCCCTCCTGAACCTACAGCCAGGTGCCACCTATGGCTGTGAAGTGTTACTTGTTTATCATGGCACTCACTTATAGGACATATATTCATGCAAAATTAAGACATATAGGAAGCTGCAAAAAGTTTTGGTACATGAAAACCCAGCTGGGAAGAAAACATCCAATCTTTGCATCTCTCAAACATGTTTCTGGGGCACAGAGCATTCCTTGCATTCCAGCAATGCTTTTGACAAAGTGAAACTTTTTATCTTAAGCGGGGAGATTGCTTCCAACATGCCCTTTCTTGCAGAACTACAGGAAGAGGCTCTTTACAGAGCTGCTCCAGTTTGGCCCAGCTTCTCCCATGGCTCAGTACTGCTGCTGATACAGCATCCGAGCGCAGAAGGAAGGCTGAGTCTCTCAATGCAGATTCCGAAAATGTCTGTGTCGCTTTCATTTCCACGACCGTAGAACTGGGCATACCTGCTATCTGAATTCTAGAAAGGACTGTGAGAAGGTGTTTCAGTGCTGGAAGTAGTTATGCTGACACAGAAAACCTGTTACCAGAAATGTTCTTCTCCAGAAAATTATGTTTTCTTATTTACACAAAACTGCTGATGTTTTCTGCATCAAAATAGTCTTTTCTTATATGCCTTTAGGAGAACTTTCAGACTCCTGCTTAATGTTTAAGATGCAAACACAGCACTGCTCCAGGACTTAATTCCTTGTATTTCCAACACTCATGACACTTAGGACATGAAAATAAAAAATTCAAAACTGTCCAGCAGCTGGAACAAAATTTTAAATCCATAAATAATTACACCATAATTATGGTGTAATTATCTCAACATTTCACACAATGATGACATAGAGGAAGTTTCATTCCATGCCAACTTTAAGACCAGGTAACTGCTTTAAAATCTGTAGTGTCTGCAGATACAGGGATGTTTATCCTTTGCATCTTTCTATTTAAATGTTAATTTTTTCTGCCACTTTCCCAAACCTGGTAAACACTTTCATACAGATAAGTAAATGCTGCACTTTCATGCAGTGTAAACAGGACCCAGAGTGAGGCACATGCCTTGCATGTGCTTCCAAGGTTTTGCACAGGTTATTTAATAGATGCTGGAGAGGCTTACTGAAAATCAGTGGAAGGAGTTAGACTATTCTGGGTAGTGTGCCAAACCTAAAGAGCCTTATTAAAAAAACAAACAACACCCCCCCAAAAAAACCCCAACCAAAACAAACAAACAAAAAGCATGCAGCTGATCTACAGGAATCAATGGGAACAAAGTATTTGAGTTTTGGAGATTAAATATCTTGTTGTGTCCCACTCTCACTTCCCCACTTCTCAACTTGTCTTCCAAAACTATGCTTTTCTATGTACATGCACAACATTTGACAACCTTCTCATACGTATTTTCCTCCCACTGCTTTTGTAGAAAAAAGAAGGAAGTATTTTGCAGTAATAAGTATGAAATCCCCCTCCCACCTAGAAATTATTGCCTAAAACTTAAAACTTGTTGACCTAAGGAAGCCCTCTAAAATCATCCTTTTGCTGTTTGTCACTGGTTTATCAACTTCTTCTCCCCTTTTTTCCCAGTGTCTGCTGAAATGGCAGCAGCTGTGCTTAGCTGGAAGCAAAACATGTTACTTGGAAACACTTCAGACTGCAAGGAGGATAACTTGATGGTATTTTGCCACTCAGAAGACATCAGCCCGTATGCAAGACACGGTAGCAGCCATGATGGTCCTGTACAAGTGCTAGAAGCTTCCAGAGATCTTCACTTCATTCAAAGAAAGAAAGAAAGCGTAGCTAGTTCATTTCTCATCTCTTTTACTGTAACTGGTCTAAGCAGGCAGTTAACTTACCAGAACAAAATTAGTTAATGGTCTCACTCAAACACCACAACAACACATGAACTGTCAAAGCCTCTATAATGCTGAAGGTGCAGCTGAAGTGCAGGTAACAGACTGCATGTGTGTGTAGTAAGACCACTGCGGATTTGTGCCTGCGAATTAACAACCATTTTTGCTAATGATGCACACTTCGGATGTTTTGAAAATGTGGCTAAATCCTCCGTTTTTTATTTTGACCTGCAGCTCTTCTAAGCACACTGTTACCTTCCTGCAAAATTTCTGGCTTCACATAAATCTTCACAGAGGTCTTAAAAATATAATCACAGGTTTGCTGCAAGAGTTTAGGTGAAGTTTTACAGTCTACATTATATAACAAATAAAATTAGATTATCCTAATATTCCCTTCCAGATCTAAAATCCATCAATACATATTTTTAAAAAGAAAGGAAGACTCTGAGTGAGCATGATTACTACTTCAAACATATAAAAGAAATGAATGAAGTATGATTTGCTTTTTTAAAAACGCACTAGAGTTGTTTTCAGCAAGTACCAATCACTAACCCTGCAGAACCATGTCACTTGGGCTTCATAACAAAGGAGTCAGGTATTGAAAGGACAGGACAGAAAGCTCAGCCCAATGATCAACAGAGAAATACTTAAGAATGTATCTTTTGTAGGAGACAGCAACTACAACAAGTGCAGGTCAATACTTTGGGGAAATGACCCATCCTCTTTAACACACACAATCCACCCAGCACTCATACAGGTGAAAATAAAGAGGCAACAAACCTCTAACCCTCTCAGGTCTGTGAAAAGCACCAGAAGAAAAATGTCATGGAAGAGTAAATCATATATTTCCTATGGATATTCTTTTGTCTGTAGACAGAAAAAGTAAAAACATCTCCTCCAAGAACATGCCTAAGAAAAAAGAAGATGCTTCTAAGAAGCCTGTTTGGCTATGATCCTGCTCATGGGTTCAAATTCCTTCCAAAAACATTGGTGCCTCTTTCACCCACTAGCTCCCTGCTATGGAAAAACACTTCTTCAGAGTCTGGAAAATGCTGTTTGATCTCAGTAAATTACATCTCACTGCTTGTCGGTTTCTGATTGATGGTGTAACTTAGGGAACAATATCTGTGTGTGGAATAGTGTCTGGAGAAGCAGTCAGGGATTATTGAAAATACAGTATTTATGCAGTTTAAAAATCAGTGGAACATTACGTATAATTTTTTTCTAGAGTGATGAAAAATTACTGAAGTGCATTTGGGAACAAAGGGTATAAGGTCTTTTGTCTATTTTTAAAAACACTTGGCTGCTAAGACCTCTTAGTGAGTTAGTAGTGATGGATGCAAGAAAAAGTGTCAACCGCAGTTGAGCATAAAACCAACTGCTTCTCCAACCAATGGGCAGAAAGGAAGACGTCACTGTTCACTGGTGGTTAGAAAAGAGGGAATAAAATAAAGTTGAAGAAAAGAGAAGGAAAATGAACCAAGGATCACTGATTTCTCTAAGCCATTTAAAACTGCTGGAGAAGGAGGAAAAGTCTAAGGTTTCATCACACCGTATGTTGTTTCTTCATCTATCTAACATGCCACAGTTAGTTGGAAGACTTTGAGAAACAGCCACAATGACAGAACAGCCGCCTCCTCAACAGAAATTATTCTGCTGTTAGTGAATACAAGGGCTCAGTGCTGACTTACACAAGCCACAAGTATGACTTTATACACACTTCACCTTCCAAAACATCACTTGGATCCCTAAGGTCCTCTCATGACACAACCACATGACACAACTGAAAGAGACACCAGGACTTCAGCCACAGAAAGACCATGACTAACGACAATGATGGAACTTACACAACATACATCCTTCCAGATGTACCAGACAGAAAGAGAAGACTAATTTCAATGTAGAAGGAAAGAGAAGGAAATGAGGATGGATGCTGTTATCAGTGCTGTGACTCAGTGAAATAAAAAAAATGAACAAAACAAAACTTGGCAGGTGTAAAGTGAATCAAAAAAAATACTTCGCACAGAGCATATAACATGGAACTGCCAAGTTGACTGATTGGTACAGAGAAACAAAATGCGTGAAAAGCTTTTTGTCCTGGCTCGGGATACCTTTGAATGCTGGAGAGTGTCAAGATTTTGTTCTCTGTTTCTCTTATTTCTCCAGCATCAGTTACTGACCTGATTCAGTGATGGAGAGGCAGCTCAGTGGAACTGGATTACTCCAGCAGAGCCATGTTAACACCTGTGCTAGCACTGTCTGCTATGGGAGTAAGGGAACAAGGAAGTGCAAGAAACACTGTCAAAACCACAGGGTAAATTCACCAGCGCTGGAAATTACTGTGGATTACAGTAATCCTTAGGAGAGCCTGAAACACAATATGGAAAAAAAGACTTATCTGCAATAGTTTTAAATTAAGTAACATGGTATGATGAGTTTGAAAAAAAAAAACAGAAACAAGTCTACAAGGCGCTTCATTATATGGTTGGGACGCAGTAGTTCCCACATGTGGTTCAGAAAGGATGACAAAGGCTCAGTGGGAGGCCAGTGAAAAAAATGACAGCATTTCTGAGAAGAAAGGTAATTCTGAGGTTGGAGCACAAATTGTTATTTACTTCTGTGAGGGAGCTAGGTGGTAAGCACCAAAGACAGCACCTCAAGTGCTGTACAACTTTAAGAGACATACCTAAATGCAGAAGATACAACTGATTTGACTCCTGAATCATGAAGCCTCTAAAGTGCAAGACTACGTGAGTGTACACCATCACTACAAGCCTTCCAGAAACCAGCCACTATCCTTAAAACAGCTGCTTGATCATGCTTAGCTTCCTTGCCAGCAGCAACCCACACCTCCTGGGTGTAGGTCCAAGGCAAGGTGGTGACACATGCCCAGTGGGTGCACTTACCTCTGGCTTTTGACTCTGAGGAGGAGGGGATGTCCTCAGAGGTCAGGATTTGGGGGAGGCACATGGGAGCGCCAACCCCCTGTCCCAGGTAGGAAGCAGGTGGGTAGTAGGAACACATGCGGTACTGGGAGCTGACGGTGTGGTGTCTCTCCATGCCCTTCACCTGTCAGGAGAGAGAAATGCAACAGTAGCCTGTGAAAGCCAAGCCCCAGTGCCATGGGTGCTCCCTGCTATCCCCTCGCCCCCACCCCTCCATGACTTTGAAGGAGGTCACAGTGGGTGCATGGGAAGTAACATGCTGACATGCTAGCCTTGGGGTTTTGATTTGGTAGCTTCACAGTCTGCCCACACTGACCAGCTACAGGTGGTGTGGTGTGAGATGTGACCCAGCAGCAGCAGCAGCAGACCTATGGCTGTTTTACCTTACTGCAGATGGAGATGCATCTGGCACACAAGCACGTACCCTTCACTGCAAGCAGCTTCCTGCCAAGTCCCCAGCTTATGGCACATTCAGGTGTGTACACCTGGCCAGTGTGAGAGGTGAAGTGTCCATCCAGCTTCTACACATCCCTAAAGACTAACCCATCTCAGACTGCTGGCAACTGCTCTGCCAGGGACCTACTGGGTGGCTAAGGAGGACAGTCCTATGGACCGACTCTCACAGGATCTGCTCCATGGCGTTGAGCAGTGACACACCCAAACACAAGCACACTGTTTTTCTTACAATACCCATCTTACAGTAAGATGGGAAAAATATTTTCTTGAGTTACTGAAAAAAAGCAAGTTGTGTTTAGACTATACAAGAAGTTGGTTGTGAAGCCACAACTGGACACCAGCCAGCAGGTCTGCCATGTCAGCACAGCATCAATCAGACATCCCTTTTCCCTTCCACAGATTGCAGCAAAGTGGCAACTCTCAGAAATCAAAGTTTTTTCTACTCCAGTGCCCTGATACCATCCAAACTGATCTCCTCAGAGGAGTGGTAATGCTTTCTTAAATTTGTGTTTTATGAAAGAAATAACAACTTCCTATTATTTGTTACAAAGCCTTACAATGCAACATGGCCTCCATGCTCCAAAAATGCAGCCAAAACAAGATTAACATTCTCAACAGGAAAGATAAGACTAGCTGGTTTCTCTAAGTATGCTGGGAAGTGAATGACTGAAAGGCGGAAAGCTTCTGGGCAGAGACAAACTGTCAGAGTTTTGTACCGGTTATGACAGCAGCAGTGCCAACAATAATGCACATCCAGCTATGCCATTACACACTGTCTGCTAGCAGACAGGTCAGGCAGCCTTTTCAGCCAGGTCCCACCTCAGGTCTGCCTGCTCCACTGTGGTCCCTGGAGCGCTGCCCCTCAGCCCTTCCCAGCCTGCGAAGCTCCGAGCCAGGGAGCAGGGGAGGCCGGGCTGTCCCAGACTGCTGCCCCATGCCAGGACACCTGCAGGGTTCGCTCCTGGCAGCAGGAGCCACAGCACCTCTCAGAACCACTCCACAATGCAGCCACCCCTCGTTTTCCAAGGGGAATTCCCTGTAAGAATTCTATATTCATGTGCCTAGCTGCAAATAATGTGGCCCAAGCACATAAAATCCTGTTGGTTCTCTCTGAGGAATGTTTTCAGTGAGAAGTGCACAGAGAGAGAATGGTGGCTGTTTACAGGAAGCAAGTGCACTTCTGTCTGATTTCTGACAGCAGCATCCTTGCATATACTTGCACATGTAGTGAGGGACTTGCTTTTAGCCTGTGAAAAGTTAAGAGTTTTTCTCCTATAAATTAAAGCAATACTTAAAATTTTTGTTTTTCTACTTCCACATGCAGAAAAAGCTCAACACACACTGAAGTTTCATCCACAGTAGATAGTAAATTGCTTTTCAAAAATTTAATGAGTCATCCTGAGGATGTCTGAACTCAGTTACTGACATTGCTTCTCCTCTTCTGCCAAAGGGCACTCTCCATTTTGGAAACAAGACTCCCTCAACAAAACATCGCCCAAAAGCACAGTCCAAAGGGCATTTTGAATCTGCACATCTGCAAAGCTCAACAGCTCTGGAAGTGCCAGGGGAAAAAAAAGTTAGCCAGTTGTTCTCTGTCTGTGTGTTGCATGTAGTTTTCCTTCCCTTGGTGGGGCAGGGCAGCATCTCCAGACCTCACATCTCTACTTCTGCCTTGTGCAAAGCCATGTGTGCACAAGTACAAACAAGAAAAGGCTGCCTGCAGGAGACAGATTATTTCAGCTGTATCAAAATGGAGGGATCACTCCCTGACACGAACTAGATCATGCGCACATCTCCCCCCCCTAAGGTGGGGGATCCACCTCCTTTAAACGCCTTTTTTAGGGGTTTTCTCCATTTCTTAAAAAAACAACTCAGCTAAAATCCCTAGATGCAATGAATTATTACTACTATTATTATTAGTGTGTGTAGCTGGCTAGCAAGAGACATGTTTTATAATCTTATTACCCTCACCAAGTCTACGAACCACAGTTCGACCGACACCCAGAGGCTTGGCTCTGCAAAGAATATGCCATGTATTAACCACTGAAGAAAATCCAAAAGCTTTTGGTTTTCTTTTATTAAACTATCTAGAATCTACACCACAGTAAATCTGAACCATAAGGTTTCCTTTTTATAGTGCTTAGCAATCCTATTTTACAGTAACAATAAAAAAACCAACCAGTTGTAAAAATTCTTGACCTTAGTGCTGCATTAAAAAGGGGACTTGGGAGACCACTACCTCATGATAAGGACATTTGGTCAGTATTAACTCCTGCAGCTCTGTGGAATCCTTGCAGGTTTATGAGTGCCAAAAAGGGAGATCAATACAGCCTTGGGGAAGCTCGAATATTCAGATTATTTTCAGCCTGGGGCAGTTCGGCTTTCCAAACGCTACAGTAAGGTATCAGGTTTGGGACTCTGTGCTAGGTCTGTCTAGGGGGGATGCTGGGGTCATGCATGGACCACAGGAGGAGAATGCTTGGCCTTCTGGTGTCTTCTGCCTCCCTCGCCCCTTCCACCCTTCCACCAAAGCTGAGACAGGCATGAGCTGGGACAGTACACAAACCACTCTGGTTTGTATCACTGCAGGCTACATGCCAAAAGAACAAGACATATGTTAGGTGAGCAAGAGCTGTGGAAGGGAAAGGCATGCATTAGTCTTTGCAGAGGGCATCCTGAATTCCTAAGTTGCTTCCCTTCCAGCCACACAGTGCTTGTGCCCTGCTCCAGCTGCAGGATTCACCAAGTATAGACTTTAGTGGGAGACACATATCATCAGAGCAGCAGCTGGCCTATGCAACATTTACAGGTTCCCCTAAATTGTACAACACAGCATACACTCAGTAATGTTTTAAAAGATGTACTGCAAGCAATGGTGAGATGCTTAAAATTCAGGAACAAATAAATATGGCCTGATTGGAAGGCCACGAGTGCATAGGAAATTCTTTCCCTGTGCCTTGAAAAGCCATTGTGAGGAACTGAGAGGCAGCTACTGTTTGCCCTTGCACAGATAAGCTGGAAACAGGACTTGTTAATCACTGAGCAAAATTGTCAGTGCAGCCCTCCAGCTATGTCCAAGTGACAGGATACATAGCAAAATCTAGGGAACACATGAGGAAAATGTTTTTGCATCAGACCATTCCTGTAAAAAGCCTTTCTTAACCGCTGGTGGAAGAGCACATAAAGCCCAGCACCCCCTCCCGAGCTGGCAGCATAACCTCCACATATCTCCTTCGTAGCAAAAGAGCCGAGGAGATAAAGTGGCCAAACCAGAAACAGGAAGGTGTCAAAGCAGGCACCAAGTGGTGACTCACCTCTCTAGCCTCAGAGATTAGAAAATGATCCTGTCCTTCCCAGATATTTGTTTAGCCAAAACATCACCTGTGTACTTCTTTTATTTGCAGAAGCTGCCAGGCACAATCTCTTTGTGAGCCTGCCAGTGTTATCTTCACACTTCCCAGCTGATCCCAACTATAGGGCTTGTTTCCAAGAAACACAAACAGGAGGAGGTCATGAATGCTATTCCTGGGTGACAAGGGCTGCAAAAATTTATAAGCAACAGAGGAGATCAAAGTGCAATCCTTCAGCTCTGCCAATGGTGTGCCATATGATCTTGGCCAAGTCACTTTACCCAGGATTTCCATCCTTTTATTTCATCCATGACTCAGCAACGAACATACCAAACTCAGTAATTATGGAAACACCAGAGAACCTTTTAAAGTTTAACATAGCCTCCTGCTTCTGCCTTGATTTTAAAGTCAATTTTAGTGGGCATAAAACTGCATTTGTGTCATTGCTTGCAAACAACAGAATTCACAGGTTGGTTTTTGGCATGGGCAAGAAGGCAGCCACTGGGCAATTAAATGGAAATTCAGGCATCAGTAACCTCCCCTCTGTCATTTGTGAGCTGTGTGACTGTGACAAGTTATTTGACACTTCCCTGCCTCAGCTTCTGCAGTTATAAACCAGGTTTGCTGCTTCTCTCCCATCTTGCAATGTTACTGCTCTTATGCTGACCACTCACTTCTCTTGCACTTCTCTTGCACTCATACTGCCCAAGGTGCTTCACTCCTAAAACCAGCTAAGCATGTTTTTCAGAAAAAAGAAAAAATGAGTCTATGATACCCTGCCTTGACTTACTTTGATTCTAGCACAGAAAATACAAGACACATCTATATCTGTCCCTCCTTGATAGACAAACTTAATTAACCTTTGCTATTCTGTTCCAACCTATTCTTTTAGACAAAGGCAGTGACCCATAAACAATATGTTACCATCAGAATCTCAACTGCAGTGACACCTAGAGATATAGCCCTATCAGCAGTATTGGAAAATAAACCACTTAGATTAGCTCCTCCAAGAAATATGGATTGCATTCATGTCACACATGAGCTGTCAGAAACATTAGGATACTTTTAGCATAAATCTGTAGTGTGAAGGGTACATTATGAATACAGTATATAATTCACGGCTTACACATAAAATTGGGACTGTCTTGGGTGACTTGCACAATGTGTATATATTTACACACACATGCACACATTCTGCACTGACTTCTGGAGAGTAAGACTGCAATTTCTATAAGAGAGACAGGCTTTTTGGAGGAAAAACTGCGCTAGAAAGCAGAAGCAGGTGGAAGAAGTTGAAAAGAGACATCTTTTAATATTAGCAAGTGGCTATTCTTCAACCTCCTAGCTGTCCTGTCACAGCCACACTCTTCTGGATTTAGTAAGAGAATTTTCCCAAGTTTGATACTTCTAAGAAATCTTTGGTACTTCTAAGAAATCTTTAAAAAGCAGTTTACTACATCAGCAATATTAAATACTTTAGAGATGGTAAATGTAAATCCCACACTAGAAAGCAAGTCAAAATTTCTCACAAGTTATTTTTGCTCTAAACTGGTATAAGGAAAGAACAAAAAAGATAAGGTTCTGAAAGTGAGAACACTGGTTTGCCAAGAATGGGAAGTTCCGGGAAGGGGAAGGGAAGAGGAAAAGGAAAGCTGAAGTTCTGAAATGTGTCTAAAACATCCGCACCAGCCTTAACCTTTCCCAGAAGCAGGATACCTGGAGTTACCAGAATACCAAAAAAAAGCAGCCACTGGTCCCGAGGTGTGGGGGCACATTCTGCATTCTTGCTAATTTTTAATGGTTTAGCTGCATGTACCAGAAGTTTTAACATTTCTGGGGCATGATGCTGACTCACAATGAGTCCAGATTAGACTTGTGCTGTGGATCATGCGCCAGCAGTTTGTCAGCTTTGAAAATCAAGTCTGATTAGATTCAGATGCATCCAACAAGGCTTTACTTTTGCTGTGATAGAAAAGGCTGCATCATCCCATATTCTCCCACTGCAGTGTGACCAGTTTCAGAAGCACCAACTTTGAAGTACACCAACCCACTCTGACATGCAGTACTTATGCTGGCAAACTGATTTTACTGTTAACTGGATGGAAGTGGATGGAATGCACACAAATTCCCATTGTAATGAGCAATTACAAGAGCTTCAAGGGAAACTCTAGATGCCCACACAGGACAGGGAAAGGAGAGGTACAGTAACCACCACATCTGCTACATTTACTGCCAACTTAGGCTTGTCTCTTCCTCAGGTGCAACAACAGACATAGGTGATTATCTGCCTTAGAGCTGGAAGGAGCAGCAGAATATAAATGACCAAAGGAGCCTCAACCAAAACAATAATGTTCACTACACTTATCAAATCATGATAGATACAACTTCTGGTGTGACTGTATATAGATGAGGAAAACCTACAGAGAAATACATAAAATATTTGCACCTTTATGAATCCACTCGAGCATGCCAGCCCCTGCAAAGAACAAAGACTAATGAAATCTGACATTAATCTACATTAAAGATTCAGTGATTCAGTTTATTTGCCAATGCTCAATGATGCATTAATCCTCATCTCATCCCACACACACTCACATGTTTCCTCCCCGGCTATTCTCTCTTGCTCCCTAAATTCTGAAACAGCAGACAGCTGGGCTGCTCAAGGCCTTGTCTGCATCCAGAAGTTAAATACGCAATTCTCCCTGTGATTAAAGTTAATCTAGGATCTGTGAGCCTTCACCAACTGAGCCTGAAAAAGCCAAGTGTCTTGTCTACCCAGCTTAAACTGGAATATCTTCCAGTGAGCACAGTGGTGGCTTCTACCATAAAAGAATACCTCCTGTGGGCTCACACCTTAGCAAGCTGCCCTAATTTGGTTACAGCAGACATTGCCCAGCTGTGATTCTGGCAAAGAAACAAAGATCAAAAACTTTGATCAAAAAGTTAACAGCCATACGTGTTAGAAAAGAAAATGCACTTCTATTGGAGACTGGTTTAATAAAGCCTGTACATGTAAAAAATAAATCCAGTCAGTACAAGCTGCCCAGCAGAAGTCCCAGTGTAGGTAACAGCTATGTGTTTCCTCTGAGGAGGATAAGCATGCACAGGTTTGCCAGCAAAACCTCCTGAGTGTAAGCAAGGTCTGACTCCTCTCTGAGGATCATGCTTTGAATGAAACTCTCCTTTAATTCCTTACTGTGCTTGACAGAAAGGCTCATTAGTTATTCATTCTCCATTTATTGTTATTTCTGTGATCTTCCCTTGCTGGTAACCCGCGTGTGCAGAATTGATGTCAAACCACATGCAGCAACTGAGACTTTGTTCCCCTTACAATAAACCATCTTCAGTGCCACACAGGGTTTTACAACCTTAGCATCACTGTACCCACTGCCATCAAATGTTTTCTAGCCTCTCACTGAAACTTTTTATCATTATTTGTGCAATCTTATGCTGTTGTTAGAGTATGCAAACCCTATGACTCAGAACTCTTCCATTAAAAACTATCCTCCATGTAGATCAGTCTGAGAAACAGTTTGTAAAGTTCAAAACACTGACCCTGAACTACACCCTGCCCTGTGTCAGAGGAGAAGTTGATCCTGGTTTCATGACATTTAGAAGCTGGGGAGACATCAATTCTGCAGGCCAAAAGCAGCACCTTTATCTCTCTGCTTGGACATCCAAAACATCAGAACAGCACTGAGGAATCCCAAAAGGTCAGTTCTGGAGGAATTAACATCTTAGATGTGGTAGACATATTCATATAAAGGTGAATGGAATAATGTGGTATATCCCACAAGAGATATCCACAGCTTTGAGCCTGCTGGGGTAAAGAAAACTGTCCTTTTTGACAACACCCATGTAGTTTTTTTCCTTACTTACCCCTTCAAGATCTCACTAATTTGAATGGCACTTAAGCAGAAGTTAGTTTCTGCAGGGCCTAAAGAGAAGAATTATGGAAATCACACAGCTGTTTTCACTTCTTTAAGGGGTGTCAAAGGTTCCATAGCAACTGGCGATCTCACAAGAGAGACACAGACTCTCTAAGCCAAGACTTTCCATATACGTTACAGTACATGACAACAGAACTGTGAGTGAGGACACCACATCTTCATTCCAAGGTTTAACATACTCACACAACTCTTCCTCAAACACTGTGTGCTAGGTGAAATGCAAGAACATTATTTTCTCAAGGCAAATGTTGCCACTGTTCGTTTGTCTTTTGATGGTGTCTCCATGCATCAGCAAGCTAAGTGCTGCAGATGCTTGAGAAGTAACCTTCTATCTGAAACATTCCGCTGCACCAAGCTAACACAATCAACCAAAATAAAAAAGTTGAAAAAGCACTTGGCACCTCACACCATTACCATGCACAAAATCTTGTAACTTGCCTTGACTAATTTTCCTCTTGGCCTGGTGATTGAATTCATCAGCGGGAGAGGACACCATCAACTGGAAAGGTGTACCTTCACGTATCAACACACTGAAAGAAAGCTCTCATGGCATGGGCTTGCACCACAGAAGGAAGAGAGATAGCTCCCTATCCCATACAGCTGTACTCACAGCAGAAAAAGGGATGTGGAATAGTGATAAGTGCTACAGTAATTGTAATCACCCTGGCATTACTTTCAGCTCCTTGGTATCAAAAATTAAAACGCCCTTTCAGAGCTGGTGCCTCTGCCAGAGAAACCTGGCTAGAGAAACTGTCTGTCAGCAAACAGGATGACCTATCTGTTCACTTACACAAGGAGGTTTTGGTGGACATTTCACTGTTGAGTGGTTTCACAACACAGCCTTTGCAGAAGCAGCCTGCCCTGTCCTGATGCTCTACAGAAGAGGTCTGCCCTCTCCTGTCCTTACACAAGGGACACAGGCATATGCAGACTCAGAGGGTACAGCCGTACCAGTTCAGTCTCAAACAGGAAAAGCATCTCTGCAGTCCAAAATCAAATAGTCCCTGAGTTACTGAAATGTTTCCACTTTGCCAAGAATCCCCCATATTGGCAGATTTTCCCATTTTCCAGTTTCTGACTGAGTTGGATGCTACAATTATCATGTCCTAGAGTGCGAGGGCTTGATTTGCTTTATATCCTAACAAAGCACATAGAGCTCTGGTTTGAAACTCTCAGGTACTGCCTGTAACCTGAACTACATGAGTAAAAATCATGAGCTCTGGAGTTACCAATTACCAGAACACACAACTAGCAATATGCCACGTCACATTCAACTGACTGCAACCAAACTGCTGCACAACAGCATGGTCTCCTGGGTCACCTTGGTGCATTGGATGTGAAACATGGAAAAAACCCATGCTTCTGAAGAGCAAAGCCTCCCAGAAATTACACCTTAGGCTCTCCGGATGTTATATTGGACTCTTTTTTCTGGAAAACAATTAGTAATCTACTGTCATATAATACAGAAGATAAAATCAAGTTAGTGCCCTTTGCACTCGTGGCAATTTATCCATACCATTATCACTGTCCAACTATGTAATTACTTTTGTTATGCTGCATTGCAACCACACATTTTGTCTAACTTTCTCAAAATGGGTCCTAATGCCACCCTGGAATATGATTCTGGTTTTGCGCTGCCACGAAACCAGCAAAGAGGAGATCATACCTGCCACTGTTTTCCTGACTGGGTCGGCATGTATGTTGCTGGGAGACTTCGAAGGCTGTTCTTCATGGCCGACCCTACAATTGTGCCCCCTGTCTCACTGGAGGAAGGCTCACTGGCCACTGCCATCTGGTACTGGGAGTAGTTGTACAGGTTGTTATAACAAGGATACAGAGATGGCTGGTAAAAACTGCTGTAGTAGGCGGAGTCCACAACCAACTCAGATGTGCTCTCCAAGTGCCCTCTGCTGGGGATGGAAGGGATGTCCTGAATGAGCATCCGTCCCTCTGGAAAAGAAAAAAAAGACCATTATCTTCCACCTTCTAATGAGCCACTACTCCTCCCAAAGGCTGGACAGAGAGTGGTAAATAAGAAGTAGGAGCTGAAAGTTAAACATGGCTGAGTGTTCGGTGGAAACTCAAGTGGACCAAGAACTACTCACAGTCCAAGACTGCCACCTACACACACCACAGTCTGCAAAACAGCAGACAAAACCAACTGCAGGTTTAAGCAATGCTCTGAATCCTCAGTCAGTATCAACTGATGGGGACAATGATTTACATCGCCTAAGTCTGCAGTCCCCTACTACTTTTTAATCTGTAACAGTGTGCCAAGTCTCTTGTAACTCTCTAGAAGCAGAAAGGATCTAGCTACAGAATGACTCCTCCCAGCCAGCGTCCAGAAGGTGAGAGGACACCTTCTGAACATGCCTCTTCGAGGGGCAAACAGCCACAAGGCAAGAGAAGCTGGAGTGGGCAAAATACCACAGGAACAGCCAAGGTGTCCCAGAAACCCACACACTACCTGTGAGCAGTACAGTCCTCAACCCTTGCCAAGCATTCAATCCCAAATTTAGCTCCTGTATCTAGAAAATCACCAAGCAAAACAAGATCCCACACCACTAGCAAAAGAGGATGAGGAGAAAGGTACTGCTTGTGACTTGCTGCATCCACTCTGGACTGCCTCCAGATCAGGGGTTAGCTGGCTGTGCTCCCCACAGGCAAGGTCTGCCTCCCTGTCATTCCCTAAGATGGGGATGCTTCTCAGACAATGAGAGGCCATGATCTCCCCACTCTACTGTCAACCAGGGCCCTGCAGTATTTGCAAGCATGAAAAACAGAAGGTGCTTGTTGGTACTATTGCACACCCAAGCTCTCTCTCCTACATGCCATCAGTTACACTGCCAAGCCAGACACAACAAAAAACTACCACAATCTTATATATACATTTACCGGGGGGGGGGGAAAAAAATCAAACATCCAGATCTCTCCATATCTGTATTTCTGGCTCTAGTTTGCATGTCTGTGACCCTGCCTTGTACCAGTTCTCTGTAAGGAGCTCCTCTTCTCCCCATGATGTTGCCCAATTGTTTTGTAGAGGAGAAAACAATGTGGTTTAAAACATATGGATGAGCTCCCAAGAGCTATTGGTATGGACACGAAGCAGCATGGGCAACAGGCACATAGGAAATAACAGCCCTAAGAGAAGACATTTCAGGCAGGTCTAGCTTGTTCTGGATCTTTCTCTTGGTGTACCTGTATCTTGGTTACTTACCTGTGGAAGGAATATAGTGGCATACCAGCCCCTCAGAGTCATGGTAACAACATCTACAGTCCTGTGCATTAGCTGCGTATTAGATCAAATAATCAGTTTTACCTATTTTTGCTATTTACAATGCAATCTTGTTTTACTTCTTCAGCTATAATGAAAGCTTTCTGCAATCATGGATCATCTCCTTCCAGGTCACTAAATTACACAGTGTCCCCATCCAGTTCTTGCTGCCATTCTGTTGACATCAATGAACTGTTTATTAGCAAAGACTGTTTTATGCTTCCCGCACCTGATTTTTCTGCAGAACCATGTCAGCTGGCCTTGTTTATGTGAAGTATTTCTCAATTTTGCACACAAAACAGAAGTGCCTGCAATGGCACAGAAGACTTTTCAGAGTTTCTGTGCTTTCATTTTTGTTATTTTTAAAATTATTATCCTGCTTTTAGGCAAGACTCTTAGATCCTTTTGTCTGCATCTGATAAAATCAGAACTTAGATCACAGACACAGCACAAGTTTGACTCCCCTCCCTAAATTTACTTCTCAAATAAAGTTGCATTCCAGTTGCTCTGCTTCAAATGTTGCAAAATAGAAGCCAAAAGCAAAATCCTCCAACACATTCCTTGCTGGGATACAGATTTCACATGACAGAGACAGGCAAGGCAGTCACCTGCTGAACTTCTCACAAGGCTATATTATTGCACAAATGTGTGATTTCTTCTAAAATCTCTGCAGTGTCTTTCAATTTACAATGCATCATCAGAAGGGCTACTACTCCCCATTAAAAATACTAGCACCAGGAAGATGTTATCTTTTTACACCTGCATGATCTGGATGAGGGGGATCAAGATTATCCTCAGTCAGTCCACAGACAACACTAAGTCAGGCAGGAGTGCTGATCTGCTGGAGGGCAGGAAGGCTCTGCAGAGGGATCTGGACAGGCTGGAGCATGGGCCGAGCCCAGTGGTGTGAGGCTCAACAAGGCCCAGTGCTGGGCCCTGCCCTTGGGTCACAGCAACCCCAGGCAGTGCCACAGGCTGGGGCAGAGTGGCTGCAAAGCTGCCACAGGAAAAGGCCCTGTGGGTGCTGGTGACAGCAGCTGAGCGTGAGCCAGCAGTGCCCAGGTGGCCAAGAAGGCCAATGGCATCCTGGCCTGTGCCAGCAATGGTGTGGCCAGCAGGAGCAGGGCAGGGATTGTCCCCCTGTACTCAGTGCTGGTGAGGCCACACCTTGAGTACTGTATTCAGCTGGGCCCCTCACTCCAATAAAGACATTGAGGTACTGCAGCATGTCCAGAGATGGGCAATGGAGTGGGAAGGTTCTGGAACACCTGTCCTAGGAGGAGTGACTGGGGTTGTTTAGGATGGAGTAAAGAAGGCTTCCTTATTGCTCTCCACAACCGCCTGAAAGTAGGTTGTACCCAGGTGGGGTCTGGACTATTTTCCCAGGTGCAAAGTGGCAGAATCACAGGAGACAGACTCAAGCTGTGCCAATGAAGGTTTAGGTTGGACTTCAGAAAGAACTTCACAGAAAGGGTTGTTAAGCACTGGTATGGGCTGCCTAGGGAGAGGGTAGAATCAACATTCCTGGAGGGTATCAAGGAATGACTGGATGTGACACTAGGTGCTATAGTCAAGTTGACAAGGTGGTGATGGACTCAATGATCTTAATAAGTCTTTTCCAATCTAAATGGTTCTGTGATTCTGATTCTCTAATGCACAGGAGAAATCAGTCACTGTGGGTGCCAGCAGTTCAAAGGAAGAGAAGGGGAGAAAGTAACAGCTTTTGTTGCAACTTGTGGAAAGCTCTTATGCAGTACACTTCCTAACATGGGACAAGATGAGCTAGGCTAGAACAGAAACCTACCCATAGCTATCCACCAAATCACACAACCATTCCTGATATTCCTGACGCTTCTGTGACATTCCAGTGGCTGTTACAGGGAGCTGTGCTACAGCTCCCTCCTCAAGAGCAGCAGTGGCAGTATTCCGCTGCATTAAGGAGGAGGAAAAAAAAAAGCTTTTTGATCCTTCTTTTCTCTTTTTATCTTCTATCTGTGGTTTCGGCTACCATCATTTGGCACCAGCAGCACAAAAGGTTTGACTTGTTCCACATTTTCTTTTACGTAGCTGCAGAACACCCAGCAGTGGTTCAGAGTTCAGGGCTGTTAAAACCCACCAGAAGTGTTCTCTGCTTTCTTCGGCCGTCCAAGTCTTTACACTACTCCATGCTCCAAGTCTTTACACTACTATCAGCTGCTATCTCCAAAGCTGGTCTGCAGAGATGGCTCATTCAGCCACTCAGGCACCCATACGCATAAATCCCCAAGCATCAGCAGCCTGGGGCATTTTTCTCTTATAAACACAGAGTTATGAAATCCCAGCACATCTCCAGCACACAACCATTCTGAGCTGCAGGGCCACACCACAGAGATGTGCCCCAGGAGATTAACAACAAAAAATATGAGCAAAGGGAAAGGCAAAAGTTCAAGTGAAGGGAAAGCCACATCCAGCTCCTTGAAGAACTAGGACTCCTGTGACATCACAGGAAATACCACCAGAAGAGTTAGTTTTCCCTAAATCCCACAAGACACCATGCTTCTAAATGTGGAAAGGACACATCTGTAAGAATCAACATCTGTAACTATCTAGCTGGGGTTCCTCTGCTTGGTCCTTGGCCCACACCTCTAAGGGTAGATTCCTACCTACTGGCTGAACCTTCCTACAGCCATGCCTCCAGCCACCCAACAAAGTGTTCTCCTCAAGAGAGGTTGTCAGCCTGTCACTGTGACTGTTTTCTGCCAGCAAGTAGAGAACACCAAGGCTAAGGAAGCAGCTTTCAGCTGATTTCTTTCTTTCTTCCAAATTCAACACAGCTGAACAGCTCTCCTGGCAAGAAGAGGGTCCTCCTCTGCCTTAGAGCTTGCAGCATTAAAACACCTGCATATAAGGGTGAAATTTTTGAGAGGAATTAAGCTCTCAATAAGGTAACCCCTACTGCACTGTCAAGCTTCCACTCTGTCCCTCCACCTGCACTTAAAAACTTGAGATCTGTTGCAGGAGCTGGGCTTATGACTTGGCTGTCTTCACTCCCTAGATGGAAAAAGTAGGAAGGGCACCTGGGTCTTTCCCTTGCTATTACACACAAATTTAATATTCTGGAAGTTGCAAATACAACATGATCAAAAATGGGGCTGAGCCTGTACAAGGAGGTACAGAAAACAGAGTAACAGTAACAAAAAAATAAAGCAGTTTAAATTCTCACTCAGATTTTGGAATGCCAAGTCTATTAAGTAGGGCCACCACAGGCTCTTCATCCCTGAGCAACACTTTTACAGCAAAGACAACAGTACCTCTTCATGCAGCTGTGCCTTTGGATCTCTTAAGTTCTTTTCTGTGTCTTTACTAAAGTCCCGTAGGGAACCGATGCTACTTTTTTTGCACTATGTACACAGTGTGAAATATGGCCCACTCTTTCATAGAAGATCAATATGATGCACAATAAATACTGGTATTGATCTTTCAGTGTTGTAGACGACTCTCTGACTCTATGGCATATTAATAGTAGTTAACCACTAATTCATTTCAGGGTGGCTGGTATTTTCTTTTAAAGAAGTTGAGTACTACGGGTCAGTTACACATATACATCTTTTACATTCAGTAACCTATGATGGGCTCCTGCCTTTGCTTAGCAGAGCACAGTGAAAAACACTGGTCCAGTCCTTTGGTAATGTAAACCAGTCTCAGACCATTTACTTCAATAAAGCTATGGTGATTTACACAAATTACGGATATGCATGGCAAAATCAACGCAAAAGCCAGTATATAGATCATTTGGGAGAAGAAAGGAGAAAGGCCAGGTAATTTACAGGAATTTCCATCACCATCTCCTTCTCACAGATGCAAATGTGTTTTTAATGTTATATACTGAAAAGTAAAAATACTGAAATTTGAAAGCTGCATAAAAGCATGGAGTATTTTCTATTCCTACTGGTACTGTTAAGGGCCAGTTTTACATCTTATTATGTGCTGGCAACGGTAATTTAAGTATGTGTGGGTAAGCTTCTGATATGAGCTCAAATGACATAAAGTCCATACTATTAGACTTTCTTAGCATGTAAAACAGGGTGGTAGCACCAAAGTGCCTACTGGGAATGGTTACTGAACCACACAGAAATCTGGGGAAGATTATTAGTCATCTTACTTGTGATAGATGCACACCAGTAACTGTTTTATAAATCAGGATAGCAGAGCCACATTTCCATGTCTGGGAGCATGCCGTAGCATGGCTGAATTTAGTCATGTGGCATTAGACTGGATTAGTCTCCAAATGATTGAGCATTCCAGAAAAGGGACGGGTATATGCATTGTGGCAATTATTCTGAATTCAGAATTTCACTGCCCCCATCTACTGGCATGTGTTCTTACATAAACCAATGGTTCACAGTTTTGGTTTTTTTCTTTGCCTACAGAGACTCTGCACATAGACAGCTTTGCTGTTGAAAATACAGAACTGTGACTACTCAAGTAACACAGTGACTCAACAAGCAGGTAAGCACTGCCCAGTAAGTAAGCTCAACCACTGCTAAGTTTACATTTCCTGCAGTTTTCAATTTAGAGTGACAGTTTTCACCAGTTTTAATACTTCCGGCAACCCAGCTTCTGCACAGGGACAGCTACACCATTAAAACACAGGGACAGCTACACCATTAAAACAAAAAATTATTCAGTCAGAAAACACCTGACTTCATACCTCAAAAGAACCTTGTATCTGACAATTTCTCTCTGCTCAGTACATATAGCATTGACACACTCCTATTAGCTGGTTTAGCAATATTAAGTCTTGCAATGCATTAGTTTAGTTCAATTCGTATCTGGCTTTGAGGTTGGACAGTAGCCTTGAACAAGGCCAGTGTGAAATCACTCCCTAACATCATAATCAGAAACTCTGGTACAATGTGTTTCTCCCACCAAACAATCATGACAGAGCTATTTCAGATGTCAAAGAAAGCTGGCACTATTACTTTCTGCTGAGAAACACTGTCTCCCAGAGAACAAAACCTACATGCGTGCTCGTCTTTGAGAGGAGTATTTCTACTCTCTCCCTATTAGAAGTTGTGGATTATCTTTGGTTCCAGCACTGAACTTTTAACTTGATATAAAGTTAATGTGCTAGACAATGTTCATTTCAGGCAAGGCTGTGGGGTTGTGTAATTTTCTGCCACCCCCAAAAAAGGCCATTATCTGTAATTACCCATTACCATGCATAATTATTTCTTCTATTCTGGTCTATGGCCCCCAGGACTTCATGATGTTACAGCTCACTGCATTATCTTATCAAATTTGTTAAGGAAGCTTTTTTGACCTTTTGAGCACTTGTCACAGCATATACAAAAGCCGGCAGTAAATTGTCGAAGCATGTACTGTGTGATTTATTATTTGTACCTTGCATAGTGATACCATACAAAATATTACACATGAACACCTTCCCCATTCTCACTCCCTGCTTTAGATCAAGTAAGAAAAGGAAAGGAAACCCCTCCAGTAACAGAAGGAAGGGAACAGGAATAGGCTGGAGTCTCTCAATGGGAATTTAAGAAGCATGACAGCAACAAGCAGCTAAACCAGAATATCAAACTCTGAAGACAACCCCACAGCTGCTCTCTTCTCCAGTGCCACCTTTTTTCTTTCTCCTCTTTCTCCACAGAGTCTACTTCACTTGTTTTCCCAGTTTTGTAACCTCCTGATGCCTGCTCTTTCACACAACGTCCATTTACTGCTCCTTCACTATGCAGAATACACACCACCCCCCATTCACAGCTTTGGTTAATGCAGTATAGGTTCTTGACAGACAAATTTGGTCCAGTATGACAGTCACAGGGATTGTCCTTTATGTATACGGACGTGAATGTGCAATAAGTAGGATTTTGTCTTCATTACTCTCAAAGCTCCCAGGAAAGGACCAGGCAGTGATCAACATCCCAGCACTACCTGCTTTGGCTAAGAGCTTCACTGCACTGCAAGTGCATGTACTACGCCCCTCTTCTTCCTAAGGGCACTAGAACTGAAGGTGACAGAGAAGCAGGGCACTCAAGAAAACAGGAGAGACAATGTCTTGTTATCCTAACTTTTGTTTTCCCCTTAGTTCCCTACTTATCAATACTCTCTAGAGTGCTTTATCTTAAAACCTCTTGTTTAGGTGCTTGTATGCATGAAACTCTCAACTCACATCCCTAACTGCAACGACATATTGATGAAATCATGACTTAGGAAACTGTAGTACAAAAAAGAGGTTTTGGTGCTTTTGAACTGCATTGTTAAATAAACAAACTTCCCAGGAATCAGAAAATCTGAGGTACTTTTCTATCATGACAAATAGAAGGAAACATCACAGATCAGGTATTAAGTTTGGACTAAAAGTGAACACTATGAATTGCTGTAGCACAAGGTATGCAGAATCATGCCTTTCAAATCTGTCAGTGAAAGCCTTCTCCCTTTAAAAGGAGACTGAAACTGGAGACCCTGGATTCCTTAAAGTAACCCTGAATTCAAATGCTAAGAGGTAGCTACTCAAGCCACTGCTGTGAAGATAAAACCTTCTCTGCGTTTCTCTGCAGTTTTCAGATCTCTGGCCCTTCACTCTGTGCTGCCTCTCAGGCAGTGGGGAGGTGGAAACCACTCTGCAAGCAAGATGAGCCAGCAAACACAAGCAACAAGCAGGGTCCACAGAGCAGAAGAGAAGATGGTGCTCGTACCCCTGTCCTGGAGCCTGATTTCTGAGATGTGCAGGCTCTTTTGCTCTCATTCTCCTACTGGAAGCTAGATATGCAGCATTTCCAAATATTTTGAACAGAAAGCTTTTCAGAAAACTGTGTCTCTTCCTCCCTCCAACAACTGCCAATGTTACGGCAATTGTTATGGCTGTGTTGAGCTCAAACATGAAATCTGGTGGTTCTTCTTCCTTTCTGTTCAGATTACCTTCCCAGACAGCCCTGGGTATGGAGTTGTGCTCTAACACCTGCTGGAGACAGAAAAATATCAAGTACCAGCCATATCAGACATGAGGGCTAACAGCAGCTATGTGTCCAGGTTAGGAATAGCCAAAACACCTTACTAACACCACAGTACCTCTCCAACCCAAACTAGAAATACACATAATTCTTCTCAAAGCAGGAATACACATTTAAAACAAACAAACAAACAAACAAACAAATAAACCCCAAAGTGTATGGTGTAACAATTCTGAGCTTCTTGTAGGCCTCTGGCCTCTTCCCTGAAACTGAAGTGCACAAAGACCAATCTATTCCACCTCTTTATCGCAGCTATGCCTTATCACCTGCCAACTCCTACCATTTGCTTTTCACCTCCTCCCACCAGAGCAAGACAAAACAACCAGTCATTGCAGCTGTGCTGCAGTGGGTCTGAAAACTAGGGCTGTATGGGTGTTATGAAAAATTCCTTGCTAGGTGCGGCTGCTGGACTGTTGAGTTCAGCCGGCATTACCAGTGAGGAGCTAGCATAATGGCAGCAATGTCTGTGGGTACAAGGCATGCTTCTCAAGGGATACTCGACTGGAAGAATTCAATTTCACCTGGAAGGAATCAGTATTATTGTTTGCTCCCCTCTAGGAATAACTCCAGAGTGGTATTTGAGCAAAATGACATTTACCTAGTTCTACTTCTGAAGGGCTAAACCAGTTCTAAGTGGGACAACAGATTTTAACAAGAACAAAACTTGCCAGAAAGAAACACTCTAGGATAAACGTTATGCAAAGGGGACAACACATTTCAGGGAAAGTTGGGAGACCTCAGAACTAAGGTTATTTCCTATAGGCCTTCTTGAGCCTTGCAGTGAATTCACAAGATTTTGCTGCTGCTGTTCACCACACCAAACTCACTGTGTTATTTCTGTGAAATAACACAGAAAACTAACTGGAGCTGGCATAGTCTGGCAAAGGCATAAGCAATCAGAACAATCATACGGGAGATCAAATAAAGGTTAGCTAAGGAGATCACCAAAGTGTAAAATAAACTGACTTTCACTCCAGTACTGTTCTCTGGTCTTTTAATAATTTGTCTCCTGCCTGAGCTCTTCCAACTTAAAAGTCCAGGTGTGTGGGTCCAGACAATTGCTACATCCCCACCACTACCTACAAAGAGAAACCTAGGGAACAGTATGAACAGGGAAACAGATCTACTTCCCTTGTCCCCTCTCCCGACCTTACACTGGTTTTGGTTCAGTGACGCCCTTCCTTCCAATATTCATTTTGAGCCCACTTTCTGGGGCATGTACCATGCTCCCAGGGCAGGAGTCCCACTAGCATTAGTTCCATGACCACCCCACCAGCTTCCCAAACCACATAACTGCCTAGAAGGACTGTGCCAGTTCATCCTCTTTCACCAGGAACCACTAACATTCAGCACAGTATCCCCCAGGATCACCAGCTGCGCAGCAAGTGTTTGTTTGGGATGGACTTCTTAATTTTTCACTTCTTGTATGGGTTAAAACAGTTTTTGCTTTTGTGTGACCATCATCTAACCAGGCCTCCCTGCAGTGCACTTTTGTCTTCTGCAGGGCTTGCCAGTACAGGTGCCTTTCCATCACGTCCCAGCACAACCTGTCATACTGCCAGATTTCTTTCCAAGATACCAATGGGATGATTACAGCAAAGAGCACGTCCCTGTGAGATGCCTCCAGAAACACTACTGTGTTAAAATTCCCCACTCAGACCCACAAACTAATAGGATCATTTTCCTTAAAACCAGGTAATACATAGAGTACCGATTTTCTGTCAGCTCAGGTTCCTAATCAAGATGTCAGGGGATACAAAAATCAAATGCCTTGCAGGATTTGCATGCCTTGAAGTATGGTACTTCACCAAACAATTTTGTAATAATATAAGATTACCAACTTGACAGAATTTTTACCCATAAACTTCTGTTAATTCATGCTATGTGAACATCATTCGACAGCTGCATTTCTCCCCTTCTTGCATATTTTATTTTGCTGTGGATTGTTCCACTATTTTCAAAAAAGTGATGTCAAGCTAACTGATTTGCAGCCATGTACCCTACCACATCCACTTTCTTGAAACACTGGCATGACATCATCTTTCTTTCAAGATTTAGGAACTTCTTCAGTGTTAAAAGACCTACTGGAAATCAAGAGTTGAAAGGGATGGCAGGTGGTCATCTGGCCCACCCACCCTGCTCAAGCAGGGTCATCCTACAAGACATTGTACAGCACTGTGTCCAGGCAGTTCTGGAGTATTTACAGGAAGGGAGACTTCCCATATCCTCAGCCAAGCTGTTGAGTTTTTTTCTTTTTTCTTCCTAAAATTGCATATGAGTCATCCAGTCCTGCTGATTTCAGTTCCTGTTGGAACTGGAATGTCACGATCTCCATATACAGGTATAATACTACATATCTTTTTGTAAAGCAAGGACCAGAAAAAAATTACTGAGCGTTTATTCCCATCTTCCATTGTACAGTTGTTATTCCATAACGGGTGAAATTGTGTGCTTCCAACACAATTCAAAAACCCCTTCAATTTCAAGATTTTTGGTTAATTTTAATTTTCACACAAATTTGTATTTTTTAAAAGAAAAAGTGATTTGTGCAAAGGAAAAAAAACCAAAACAACAAGGAGAAAGCAATTTCATCCAGAAGACTGCAGGCCTGGCATAGTAAATTTCTCAGTCCCACAGAGAGCCCCAGTCCAGATGCAGCTAACAGAAGCTGAAATATGCCTGATTTCAGAAGAACTGGAGAAGGAACATTTTGTTCACATTTAGTGTACACTTAATAAAAATGATCTGCTGCAAACATTTAGCATGCAACTTAACGATCCTCCTAATACAGCAGTAGAAATAAAACCTACGGAAAATAATATTTTATTTCCACAATTAATTTAAGCTCTGGGCCTTCAATAAGATATCTATGGCAGCAAATTCAACTTTCAGTGTCTCTGTCACTCACTATAGCGCAGTAATCGATCTTTTTACGTGAGCTGAGGGGTAATGCTTGTCTTTCTTTTCTAGCACTTTTGGTCATTATAACACAGCTATAGTGATCATATTCAAATCTCAAGTGGAAAAAAATATGAATGGCTTTGGTAAAGAAAACACATTCAAAATCTTTGAATATGGCTTCGACTCCGTGAAGGTGGTAGGCATTATTTTAATGCTCCAGCATATGTTTGTCCACACTGAACTGAAACACCAGCATTATTTACACATCTGAAGTTATTAGCATGTGTGACAGCTAGTGGGATCAGGACCAATAAAATCAGTGCTTCAGAAAATTAAGGGCATGAGAAACAAGGACCATTTCAATCCTCAGTATAAGAGCTGGGAGTATGATTACTGCGTGTGCATATCTATGTACACAGGTTATTATTCACCCTGAGATATCCGATTTGAGAAGAAAATTTACAAACAGTTAAGTCTTTGTGTTCATGCTACCAAATCCAACATGCTACTGAAATGAGCAATGGAGAAAAAAGTAAAGCCACAATTAAAAAAAAAAAAAAACAGAGGAAGAAATTAAAAATTTTAGGAAGTTAGGGAAGAAAAACAGATTTATGGACAATGATGGAAAACAGCCCAGACACCTGCAGGGGCAAAGAAGCAAATTCAGAGAAGGAGAAAGAAACTCGGTGTGGATTAAATCTAAAGGGATTTAAGTCATTAATGAGAGATCAAAGAAAACATTAGAAGGGAGGGAAAGCTTCACAAGTGTCTGAGATAGGAGACCTTGGAGGAAATATGACTAGGTTAAAATCACTATGCCTCACACTAAAAATAATAAAGGGAGTAGGACGATGGTTGGAATTAGCTGGAGCCCATGCTTGGTTATAAGCTATTATCATGACAGAAACCCAAAAGTTTCTACAACAGACCAACTGGAAATAATAGGAGGGCTTTTTAACTCTATCTAATATGTGATGCAAAAACTGAAAGTGGGAGTAGTGAAATGACACTGCAGACATCCAGCAGTCCTGACCAAGAGAACAAGAATCACACAGATGTGTGTAACTTTTGTGCACAACTGCCAGTGTTACATGGGTGCAGCAACGTTTGCACTCACAAAATTGGCTTCAATGCAAATGCAAACTGATCACTAATGAATGGTGTTCATGCATAACTGACAGAAATGCACAGTGACAGGAAGTACAGCGGCTTACCATCCGCTGAGGTGCAGTTGTGTTCATTACTACAGACATCCAAATAACCAAATAGTGGCTTATCCTGTATGCAATAAAACAGTACAAATAAAGACTGGAGACAGGAATTAAAAAACAAAACATCAGACATCCAATCTCACTGCAAAGGAAGTCAGACTCAGTATTTAACTAACTGCAAGCTCTTCAAGGAAACATAGGACAGACGTGCATGAACACTGTTATTTAAGTAAAGGAGCTGTTCACAATCCTGACAATACTAGCAGGTACTCAAATTCAGAAGAAAGTTTAGTAAACTTCAATAAAACAGAGGAATGAGAAGAAGCATATGAAAAAGCATTCCTACAAAAGAAACCTTCAAAACTGCATTATGCTTCTCATGTTATTAAGTGACAAATCTACTGTAAATGGAAAATAATTGAACAGGCTGAAATAGGAAGTTATTTGATAAATTAAGCAAATGAATGCAGTCTTCAAGGTACAAGAAAGCATGTGAAACAAAAGGAGAAGCAAGAAGTCAAATCAGTGCTCAGTTAGGGAAGCGTGCAGTACTCCTTCACTCCTCACTTATATCTTTTCTTTAAAACAAAGAACCCCACACATTCAGAGAAGATATAGTAACTGTTTCAAGGACACAGAAAGGAACAAGAGTTTAGCTGCAGATAGCGAGTAATGTGCCCATGGATAGTAAATTCTTAGAAATTCCTAGTACATTTTCTGCTTCTGCTCCATTCCTTATCTCAGTGTTCATAATAACAAATGGAAAGCACAATCTAGCACAGATAACTCTCTAAATCTGAATGCACATATGCAAATGCCAGTGTTACAGAGGAAGAGCTTCCAAGGCAAAAAGAACAACAAGATGTGCTGACCAGCCCTGTTACCTTAGGTGGGAAGAAAATCTGGTGCTAGGACACTGTACACGGCAAAATCTGTCCAGTACACAGCAAACACTGCTCAGCAGCTATCTTGCCCTAACCATAGATATATGTCTTTAATTGTCATGAGGTGTGAAAAAACTAGGACAGCAAGATGCTGAAAACACAGAAAGCTCTATGGTGAAGTATTTTTGAAAATGAGAAAAAAAACCAAACCTAAAAACCAAAAAGGTTTGAAAATCCTTCAGGGGAAAAAATCTCTTCCGAAATGTGAAGGGATAGAAGTAACTGCTGAGCTTCCTGTGCTTTGCCTCCATCTCAGGGCTGAGCAGCCTTTCTCTCTCAAAGTAAGGGAGTAGGGGTAGGTCATGACTGGTCCCTGGCACTCTTGCTTCCCTGGCACACGCTGAAACCTCTCCCCAGCTCCTGCCTCTGGTGAAGACAGTCCTAGGCAACGTTCAGAATACCACTTGCACAGAAAAAGAAAAGCAATCTTCTGTGAGGATTTTCCAAATATGTTTATAATTCTATTTGTTTTTACACTTCCAGTGAAGCATCACACAGGACTGAAAGTCTGAAAGGAAAATAAAAACTTCTTAATTCAGACACTTTGAGAACTGTTGCTAGTTCTACCTTGTTTCACCAATACAACAGAAATACAAGCCTTTTGACAGGAGTCAGTGCCTCACTGAATGGATATGTACAGCACTTCAAATGTTAGCTCAGTTAAAACAGAGGCACCACCACACATGCGCGCATGCAAAGCTGCAGTAACGAATACTGCTTGAAAAGAGGAGCAGGAAAACTGCAAGCTTTGCAAGAGAATTGGAGAATTGATTGGAAACATCTAATCAGGGATGCAGAACCCTGTAACATTATGATTTATTTAACACAGTCAAGGAATGGCTAGAGGCAATGAATCATATAAGAGATGACAAAGCTGTAGGAGATTTCCGTCATCTACTTCAACCTGCACATTGATCAGAGTTTACCCCCATATTAATCACCAAGATCATAATCTAACACACTCTTAAACACCTCTCCTGATTACGCTTCACTTACCCCCTTGTCCTTATGCAGGTCACTCCATTGCTAATTGTACTACTCGTTAGGAAAAAAAGTGTCTAGTGTCTAATTTAATTTTGCCTTTTTTAGTTTCAAGCCGTTGCTCCTTGTTATGCTGTCTCAAGCACTGTAAATAATCCCTCCCCCTCCTCCATATTATTACCTCTCAAATATTTATAGACTGTTTATATCCACCCTTAGTCTCCTTTTCTACAAGCAATACATCATTTTTGTCACCCTTCCCTCTATCCTTTCAGATTTATCTATGTCCTTTTATAATGAGATGCTCAGAACTCCTCTACCATTTTCGCAAGTACAGTGAACCCAAAGCTGAGAGAAGCTGAAATGCTCACCCCTTCTTGTTTCACAACCAACTTCTTCTTACATAACTCTGAGCGAAACACGTTATTTTGATAGGAATTGAAAATTACAAAGCCATGGCCACCCCACTGTGGAAGGCATTGTTCAATGCATACTTGTATCAGTCCAGGATTTGAAAAGCCTATTCAGGATAAATTTCATCCTAAATCAAGGGAAGATTGTTCAAAGCTCCTGTAATATTTACGAAGTCCAGCTTGAAAGAGATTTAGTAACTAAGCAAACTACTATACAGGCAGGCCACTTTCAGCAACTACTTCCCAAGACAATATCTAACTTGTGCTGTGGAAATCATGTCAATCCAAAGAGGCTAAGAAGTTCACAAAGTCTTACAAGAGACACACGCAAATGTAATTCTTTTTCTCTCATCTTAACTGCAATGAACTGGAGAAAACCAGATGATGATGATGATGATGATGATGATGGATTAGTTATTCACAGGTGAAGGACACAAAACTCCTTTGTTTGCTGTTACAATCCACAAAAGACAGGTCATGTTTAACTATACTCCTCGCTTTTTAAGAGAGATTTGTTGACTGTGGGAGAAGCCAGGGGAAAGCACCAGGAAGCAATGGAAGGGGGTTGGCAGGACCAGGAGGCAGCCAGTCCTGCTGCTTTACCAAAACTGGTAAAGAAGCAGCCATGGCTGCAGCAGGAGAAAATCATCCTTAGAAAGTAGTGAGGAAACCAAGGGAAAAGGGAAGAGCGGGAGGATGGGCAGATAACCACTGCAGACCCACCAAGATCTCTGAGGGCATGCAGCCACTATGTTAGCCCTGGCACAGGCAGGCAAAGCAGCTAATGCTGCCTTCTTACTGCCAGCCTTGCTGAGGCCGCTGCCAACTGAACTAACAATCCCCTCCACCATTTGTCAATCCCCACAATTCTAACTATTTGTTTAAAAAAATCCACCATTGAGTATTACTAGGTCAAAAGAGTTACGATTTCTTTCACAGGCTTGCAAGTGCTTATCAGTATTGAGGCTGACTGAACTTCAAATTTAAGTATGCTGACTTAATGTCAGGGCAAGCAAGTAGAAATTTCAGAGCTTCACAGAACAGTCTAGTTCGGAAAGGATCTTTGGAGACCAGCTGGCTCAAACTATTCAAAGCAGAACCAGCTTGCTAGTTGGATCATGTTGCTTATACACCATCCAGCCAAGCTCTGAGCCTCCCCAAACATGGAGACTCCAGAACATCACTGGATAACCTGTTTCAATCCTCAAGCACTCTCACAGTAAAAAGAAGCTTCCACATGATCAGTTGACTAAAATGAGGCTTCTTTAATGAAACTGAAATATTTACAGCACATAACACTATACTATAAATACTGCAAAAGAGCTTTCTTTCTAAAAGAAAATTTCTCACTTTTTTAAACCCGGCTATGATATTTTTCCATTATAACAACTAGGTTTTTTTTAAACTCATCTTGCACAACAGCTGCAAGATCTGGCACCAATTTTTGAAATCACAATACAGTGAGCAAGAAAGTAAAGGAAGAGTAAAGAAGGCATGGTAGGGTTTTTGCAGACAGCTAGGCCACTGCAAGTTCAAAGGGATCTCAGTACCATCAAACATCAGGCATGCTATTACTGCTGATCCCACTATGGTATGTATTTATGAGTAGATAAAACCCCTTCTATTTGTCAGAGAGTTTCAAATTGAAGACAGCAGCTACTTAGAGAAAAAAAAGAATACTATTTTGTTTCTGTCAAACATAATAAATGTAACAAAGGGAAATAACAAATACAAGCTTACTATTCACAATTGTTCAAAATTATGTTTGTCAACCAGTGATAATAGGAAGACACCTGAACACTACTGACAATGCAAATACAACAGGGAAATGACCCCACAGAGCATAGGACCAGGAGCTGGCATTCTGCATCACAGAGTAGTCCCATCTATACTGGAAGTTTCTAAACTGGGCCAACAAGAGTGCAGAGCAGCAGAAAGAAGGGGTGCTTTCCAGCACCTTCCAGTCATCTGGTGGTGTATCTTGCAGCCACTCCAATTGCCAAATGCCAAACACGACCCTTAGTCTGTGGCAAGGATAAAATATAATGAAACAAAGGTGAAATGCATTCTCCTTCATTCAGTATGAGCAGCTTTATTTTTTTCAGTAAGCTCTATGGTGTTTAGTTAGTGACCTCATCTGCCTCCCCTCTCTGACCCCCATGACTGCTAAATATCAAAACGGCAGAAGCTCTAAATTGACACAAACCAGTGAAGAGCAGAGGTGTTATAAAATGAGAATGTCTGAAAAGCACATTCTACACGCTTCACCATAATCTTTCCTATATTTTGCAGATCTGTTGCAGATCCTAACAAGATATACCTATCCTACAGACGGGAGGACAATTACATCAAATGCCCTGGGAAAATGACTTTTGCTGCTCTGTACAATTAAATGGCCTTTTCTTTCAGCAATCCAACTTTTTAAGGGGAAATGCACAGGAACAACAAATTCATGAGACCATGGTCTGCTCCCTTTCAACTACCCTGCAAATTCCCAGTTTACTTTTGAGTGGGAGCATACAGTTCATCCAAACTAAACATGCCTGACATGGTTAATGTTCGAACACCTATGTTATGATCATGATAATTCATTTTTTCCCCTCTTCAAAAACAGCATGTCACAATGGGATCTGAAAAACTGCCTCTGGTATCCAGGCATCATACTATTTCTGATCTGCTAATAAAATGGATACAGCAAGCAATGACTCTTTTTCTGGCACTATGTCTGATTTGTGTGACTTCTTCACACATCATTCCTCTGCTGGAAAACAATGCTCCATGTGATGGGAGTCCAAAAGAAGAACTGCTCTCATAAGCCAAAAAGCTTAGAGGAGGAACAGAATTACCGCTGTCAAAATCACCTCTTGCCCAATCTAATGTGAATCACACAGGACACACTGTACTCCCAGAAGCCACTGCTTGCCCTGGGGCTTGCAGGGAACTAACTGCTGGCTCCCCTTGCCATGAAGGGTTTCACTTTCCCTGCTTCCTTTAATAATTACGGTAAGTTCTTGAAAAATCAGCGCCTCAGCCTGCCCACCTGAGACAATGACACTTGCTCCAATGGGGTCTCACATTTTGCTTGCAGTTTAGGGTAGTAATAAAATCATAAAACAGCAATACAAGAATCCATCAAGTACCTGGTCCTGAAACAACCCAACATCTAAAGCCAGAACTTATGCCACAAGGCAATTTTTCATCTGAAAAAAAGATCGATATATGCTAAAAAGAAAAACATGGGGATATTTAGGCTATGTTCCTCATCAAAGCCTGAACTCAAGCTCCTGACAAAGCTACCCTACAGACCTGGATAAATGCACAGCACCTTCTCCACCTTCAGAGCCAGCACACAGTCACTGGTATAAAGTCAAATCCCATGAGTACTTACACTGCTTTCAGCAGATGAATGTACCAAAACCATTAAGGACGTAACTTCATTTATACAGTGTAGTCACCTCTGAACTAAGTACAATGTCTGTTGCTACTTAGGTGCCCAAAAGCAAAACTATGGACCTGATTTCCTATTCATTTGCAGATTTTTCCATTTCTGGTGAACAAAGGTTGACGCTGTCTTGATTCCTGACTTTTTTCTGGAGATGAAGCTGTGTATTTCAAATGTTGTCACTCACAAACAGTTATTTATTGGGACACAAATAATAACAGTTAGTTATTTAGTAAAATGCTTGAGAAACAATGTATTTAAATTGCTGAAATTCCGTTGTAAGAAAGATGACTGCTCTAACTAAAAGCAGTAAAACAATTCAAAATACTTTAAAATTAGGCATTTTTATGTTTTCAAGTACTTTTTCAAGCATGTGAATTGCCTTAAGCCTGTTTGGTCAATGCTTTCCATTAAAAGACCACAATTTAATTAAATTAACTAGCAATTATTAAAATGGGATTAATAAACTAAATACTATCATTTTAAAAACATTAAGATCAAAGCTTAAGCCAGTTTTGTCAACAGTAAAACAATTACATTCTTCGGCCTTCCTGTACAAGCAAGGATCTTCTTGTTCTCCTGAGTTATACACAATCTCTATATATCACTGAATATACTACTTTAATCTGTAGCCAGCTTTTTCTACGTCTATAGACAAAGCATGCAGTAATGCAAATATGAAAGGAGTAACTGCATCAATTCAAAGGTGACACTAACATAATGAAAACAAAAAAAGCTAATAAAAAGCTATTTATTGCTTTATTAAGCAGTTCTTTTAAAAGCTTCCCAACAAAATTCCTCTACAATGGTCTGAAACTGCCTGTCTGCACTAGATCCAACAAATCCATCTGACATACTTTTAATGGCCTGCAAAACAGAACAGCGTCACTTGACAGACACACACATGCACTGTCCTTTTATTAACTAGTGCAAAGCACTGCCCACTTCAGAATCACCTTTCTACCTGGCAAGTATATTCACCTGTATTACTGGCATATGCATAGATTATTAAAAATGAATGAAACTTGCTTTTCCTTTTATGTGTATTTGTTTGCTTTTTTTCTGTCTATATGCAAGAAATCAATTACACCAGCTCCTTTCTTCTTTCTTCTGTATGTTCAATCACTGTATCTGTCAGGCATAGTTAGAAAGTGGAAAAAGCAATTTGCATAGGAAAAAACATTTTGCCTAGAGTCTTCACTTGCCTAGCATATTCAAGCCCCATCTTTGCTCAGCTATGCTTTCACTGAATATACAGACAAATACTGTTTCTTGTTGTTGGGGGTTTTTTGGGTTTTGTTTTACAAGTGTTAAATGCAATACAGTAATTGTAGTAAAAGAGAAGGACTACATCACTCTTTCATAGGTCATCACAGCATGCCACACAGAACCAATGTGCCACCACACAGAGTTTTGTAAGGCTGGAAGATCTTTGCTGCTGGGGTCAATAACATAACCTATGCACTTGGCCTCTCTATGGTTCTGAAAACTTGAATTTTGAAAAAGCTACACAGGCAGCCAAAACCCACCTTACTACGACTGTAGCGGGAGTACATGTTTGGGAAAAAGGACAAAAGCTTCCTATAATTCTCTACTTGCAATCACACACCCTATCGAATTTTATTACAGCACCAGTCTGTGTAAAAGAAATTTTGATTTTCAAGTAAAAATAACCAAATAAAATATTAAAGACTGATAATGGATCCTTCCCTTCCACTAGCTGTACCAAAAGTACAATGTTGTACTGTACTGTAACCTTGTCACTGCAAAGAGGGACAGGCGTGAACCGTGAGCACCAGCAGTGTTGGCCATGGCCCTCAGACGTGAGCACCACTCTCCCAGCACCTTACCTGGTGGTGTACTAGCTGCTGTCATGGCTGTACTTGTCGAGTGCATTGGGCTGCTGCTTTCCAGCGAGAGGCAAGAATTGCCACCACTGTTCTTCTTAACAAACGTCTCAGGGACGCTGGGCAGGGGCACTGGGTGGCTGATTCCCAGCTCCTCTTCCTGAGCTTGCTGTCTTCTTAGGGCAACCTAGGAACAAAAGGGAAGACACAGGGTATGCTCTGTGATTTTGAGCACAATTTATACTGGCAGCAATGAACGACTCAGATTCAAAGATGGTTTTTCACTATTCGTACCGTAGAGTAGTGCTGATTGTAGAATCACTAAGGCTGGAAAAGACCTCCAAGACCACTGAGTCCAGTTTTCAACCAAATACCACGTCAACTAAACTACAGCACTAAATGCCAGGTCCAGTTGTTTCTTGAACACCTCCAGGGATGGTTCCTGGTTTCAGTACTTGACAATTCTTTCTGTTCTTCCTGACATCAACCTGAACCTCCCCTGGCCCAGCTTGAGCCCATTTCCTTTCATCCTGTCAGCACTAGCTGCCTGGAAGAAGAGGCCAACCCACAATCTCCTTTCAGGCAGTTGCAGAAGGTCCCTCCTGAGCCCCCTTTCCTTCAGGCTACACAAAGGCAGCTCTCTCAGCCACTGCTCACTTGGCTTACTCTCTAGGCCCTTCACACAATCCAGCCAATGGGCAGAGAAGTATGTAAGCAAAAACCGACCCCATTTTGTGTACAAGCACAAAGGAACAAACCTATGAAATGCTGGTGACATACACATCTTCCTCCACTGAGGACAGATTAACACTTGTTGCAGCTGACGAAACTCCCGCAACACAGCTGCTCTTGGGACAAGCACTCTGGAAAGTACAGTCACTACCCTCCTCTCTGCTGCTGGGGTTAAGAAGTTAGTCTGCTTGCAGGGTTCTGCTGTGCCTCTTATCAATATAAAGCAGCTTTTCATGAGGGCTTGTACCTGTAATCTGCTGCTCTATCCAGGCCTGCTAGGCTCCCTGCTGGCTCTTTGCTGGAAGTGTTGCCCTTCAAGGAAATTTCAGCATACAGTACACTGTACAGAGAGAACCATTATGGAAGAAGCACAGCAAATGTAGGGTACCATCCTGCAGGCATCTCAGACAGCATCACACACATTGAAAAGTGCTGGGCAAGTGTGGAGAAGCTGGAGCTTCCCATTTCTTTCCTAACACTGACAAAGTTCCAAAGCCTAACTGGCACTGGCCAAGCCTATAGGCACCACACAGTCTGGACATGCGTGCAGATAAACTATATTCACTGCTTGCAGACAGCCCCTTCTGCTTCATCCGAACTAGTAGATCAATTTAACACCCATGCCAGATCTGTCTGGGAAGTATATATGACACTGCTACAGCTACATACCCTGCTACTTGTGAGGTAACTGATTTGCGTCTTTACTTGAACCTCAGAAATTTGTTCCAGTTTACAGACTGGGATCATGGGCGTTTCTTGCTGGAAATTCTCCTGGGTATCTGGGAGAGGACTTCCCTACATTTTCATGTTCAACAGCCACGCTTTTTTCTAATACAGATTTATAATTCTGTTAGTTAGCATTAGCCCTTGCAATAAGAAACATCCCATACAGAAGGTGCAGACTTGCAAACACCACTGTAACTTCAACTTCACAAGCCAGTAACCTTGACCTGTAAAATTCCACCAGCATCAAGGGGCTTACTGCAGAAATATATCAAAAGGGGGAAAGACAGACTTTCAATGTGTAACTCCTACACAGATAAGGTTTAGCTAGGGAGGCTTTCAAAGCTACTTTCAAATACTAGACAGGGAAGAGAATACCCCCAGGAGGACCATCACCGGAGCTTGCTAGCAGGAGGCACCCACTGCCTGACAGAAGCAGCTGAGCAGCCAAGATTCCGTGCCGAGCAGGACACTCTGCACGGGGACACTTCGTGCTCCCTTCCCCGAGGCAGACAGCAAAGCCATTCACATTTATTTTTCCAAGGTTCACACCAGGCAGAGAAAGTGCATGTAACTTGGGCATAACAACAATTTCTGGACTGCCATACTACCAAAAAGGAGGAATTGTTTAAATGAACTGCCATTGAGTTCTGAGGACGTTTTATGCACTGAATAACAAAATTAGAAAAAAAAAAAAAAAAAGCGAGGATTTAATCTAGAGGTGCTTAGGTTTTTAAAACCTGTCAGCCCGACACACATTTTATCCGGTATCATGAAGCTCTGAGCAAACAGCAATTGCAAACTGATGGGTGGGTCTGGTATCACCACCACGTACCTTCACTCGCACCAGGAGCCCTAAAGCCCTGCCAATTATGTGCTGGCAGGCGATCGTTTGCTCTAACGAGGGCGTAAAATGCCCCTCCAGCAGCCGCTCCAGTACACGCCCAGGACCCCCCTTAGTAAACTTTGCAAGATAAAGATCACACGGGTTAATAGAGCCCTATACTTACACCGCCAGAATTGTGACTCCGAAGCGAGACGACCCAACGAAAACTTTATTCCCACCCTGAACTGGATACCGTTTGTTTTCTTAGCCCTCAGAATACTGAGCCCTCGTTGAGATAAAAGATGAGCCACCTACACAGCTATGTGAAGAACTGCTATACACCAAATTTCGAAAAAAGCCGTTAAAAAAATCCCCAAAAATGTTAGAAATGCGCTCAACTGAAGCCACCAGCATCAGGAAACGCAGTTTACACCGCCAGCACAAAATATTCTCGATAAGCAATTTGTTGGCTAGATTATTCATTTTCTAGTTAAAAGCAAGCGGGAAAACGGCTACTGACGGTAACTTAGGTCCTGCTCCGTGCAGGTTCTACAGCCTCCCGGGGGCTGTCCATAGGGCAGGATTGTATCCGGCCCGGGGGAGCGGCGCTCGGCCGTGCCCGGCAGGTGCAGCTGACCGCTCACCGCCGCCACTCGCCCCGGCTGCAATCCTCCGCGCCTCTGGGGCATCTCCCATTTCTCATGCAAAAACGAAATTTAAATAACTTGCGAGAAATACAGCGACAAGTTTCACTAACAGCGGTGTAACTCCTGGCTCCCGTCCGGGGCGAGGCTACCCGCGGCCGCGGTCTCGCAGCGCACCGCATCCCGGCGCGGCCGCTCGGCCCCGACGGGCCCGACCCGCCACGGGCGCGGAGCCCACCGCGCTCGGACACAGCTCACCTGCGCTGCCATGACGCGCTGCCGCTCGGCGATTAGGCTGCACTTGTTGCACTGGCAGTCCCGCCACATGCAGAAACGTTTGTGCCCCTTCAGTGGCGAGGAGTAGCCGTGGTTGCGGCAGCGGGCACACTTGGGCAGTCGCGGCCGCTTCTTCCCCGCTGCAGCGGCTCCCCTGTCCGCCGGGGCGGCCGCCATGGGGGCCGCCGCCTTCCCGAAGCTATTCGCCTTGTCCCCCGGGCCCGCGACGTCCGGGGGCTTGCTGAAGGCCGGGGTGTCACTGGGCATCGCGGCAGGCGGGGGACAGCTGGGAGAGCAGTCTGCGCGCTTCTGCCCCGTCCCGTCCCGCCACCCCGCGCGTTTTGGCGGGCAGCACCAGGCGGGCGTCGCCCCTCCTGCCGCGCCTCCCCCACTCCTGCTCCGGGGGGTCCGTGGCCGCTAAATCCTCGCTACCCCGAGGGAGCGGCCACCCTTCCCTTCGCGCTCCTCCCTCCCCCACCGGGCCGGCCTGCGGCGGGAAAGGCGGGCCCCGTCCAGGCCGGTCCCCGTCGGATGCGGGGCGCGGGCCCGGGGCGGCCTGACGGCCGGAGGTTCTGCGGGGCTCGGCTCAGTCGCCCTGCCCGCAGGTCCCGCACGACAGGATGCCCAGGCCCCCAGTCGGGGGCTGCTCCGCGGCTGTCCTGCGGCCTCTGCCCGCCCTCCGTGCCCCGCAGCGGCCAGCGCAGGCCGTGTCCATGCTGGTGATGCTGGACGAGGTCTGCGACAGCAAGGCGGAATCGATCCGGAGAGGCCATGTTTAAGCCCAGTTGGTCCCCTGGGATGGGCAGGTCAGGTTTGGGCAGGCGATCAACATGGCCTGGCCCAGGAGAGGTGTGACGCCCGAATAAAACACCCCATTGCCGCAGCTCAGCTGCTCTGCCATGGGGCTGCTGGCGTCTTGCTGCACTCCAGCCTCCCTTACCGCGTTACCTCGCACTCGTATCGTGCAGTGTGTGTAAAGACACACTAAAGACATCTGTGTGGCCAGGTGATACCGGCAGGTGCAAGGGCGAGTGAGAGCACGGTGATAACTCGGTAGCCATCACCTCTGGAGCTGGTGTGGGTGACAGAGGAGCTGAACTCTGCAGGGGAAGACAAGCAAAGATGCTTTTTTCTTCTTTACATAGGCCTCCCTTCCAACTTGGCACTATGTGATTTATAAACACATGCAGCTCTACAGATATTATTTACAGTATTAATATTTCCTCTGTTACACCTTTAAATCTTTCTGGGCTCAACTTTAGATGACGCTATCTTCATGCTGAAATGAAACTATTAAATTACATCTCAATCTAAGATGAATGACAACTGTCAAATGAGTGACTCAACAGAGATGAAGCAGAAAGCAGCTGAGATTATGTGAGGCTGATTTATAAAGATTGCATAAAGATTTCTATAACCCCAGCTTCATGACTCAGCATATCAGATGGCAGTAAGTTACAGTAGGTAGAAATTTATTTCTGCTAGAAGAAGCCAAGAAAGGCATCTCTCTCTTTGTGATCAGCTAACTCCAAGCTAATTCTGCTCAGACTGAGCTTCCATGCTGGAAACAGTGAGTGCCTATCTTAACCTGAAGAATGCCCCAGATCCTTGTTGCTTGATGCTTTGCATTAGCTTTTAATAAATTACATTTAAAGAACTTGTTTCTTCGTGGCACAACATTGGAGACATTTATGACACTTTTCATCGTCCAGAGAGAAACCTCATTTGAACACTCCTGTTAAGCCCCAGTCACAGCCAGTCAGATGGTCCACAAGTGAAGGCTGAGCTCATGCTGTGTGGGCTTGGTGTGACCATCATTCAGCTCACAGAAACTGAAATTTTTTTTCCCTTGCATCACTGTTCTGGGATTGACATTTCTGATGTCAGTATCTGCACATTTTCCCACAAGACAGGAGAAGATGAACATGATCTTTAGAGAAACAAAATTAGGATTTGCCTTTACATGTAGTGCTACATATCACTAATATTTAAGGAGGTGAAAAATGTAAGCATACTTAGCTTTGGATACCAAAATATAAAATTCCTCCCTGAATGAAACCAGTTGAGATCCTCTCAAGTCATATAGGCATTGATGAGTTTCCAAAATTTTGTCTAGGAGCAAGCCTTGAATATCCAGTTTGTGAAGTACATTGCATGGTGGAGCACACACAGAGAAATGTTTTCCCCTACAAATTATCTTAAGCCAATTGAAAATGCAGATTAAAAAGTAGATGAAAGGAGGCTAAATCAAAAGACCAAGAAAGGCAAAATAAAATAAACCCAACAGAGGTAGGAGAAGAAAATCAGAAATGACAGCAGGGGTGGAAAAGGAGAAAAGATAAGAGAAGGACAGTGCATAAAGCAGGCAAAAACAGACAAAAGAAAAATAAGAGCAGTCACCATGTGCTTATATATCTGACTTTTTGCTAGAAACTAAGTGGGCCAGCCAGCCTCAGAGATGAAGTACAGGATGCAAAAAGTGCAACAGTTCCAAGAAGAGCATTCATTCATCACTCTTTCACATAATTAGTATTTTCTACTACTGCCTTTCAGACTAACTGCACAGATATGTATTATCCATAATATTACAGAACCTACCATACAGAACAAAATATTAATGTTGTTAGTACCTGGTATTTTGTGTTCTGGATGAATATCAGCAAAATATCTAGATGCCTGATGAATACAAGTACATGATCAAATATTTACAAATGAATTGCTTTAGTTTTGCTAGCTCAAGTCACACTTTGAGTATGGTTTAGAGTGCAATGTTTTTCTCCAATTTTTTTAATGGGTGTATGGTGAGGTTGACAACACACTGCTGGATTTGTCCTCAGTGGAGTAATGAAGCAATAGGAGATGGTCATAAACTGCCATTAGTCCTAAGACAAATCATAATAACTTCACTGCAAGTCTTCAGGAAATTTTGTCATTAATTTAATTAATATCTGGGCATCTCTGGTTCAAGTCTGCCTAGTGATGATGTCAGTGACTTAAGATTACTGCAGTGTGCCATCACCTTTGCTGTAATTAATAACTGTAATTAATATTGCTGATGACAAAAATAACAGTCAAAAGACATTTTTGCTTTTCTCTTTTTCTTTTGTCTTAATAGATGTATGATAGTTGTCCTTTAAAGCACCTTTTTCTTTAAAGTCCCTAATGTCGTCTGTTAGTGATGATCTGTCCTTTGCATGCCTTTGGCTGATCCCTTGAACCTGGCAAAAATATTTGCTAACAAGATTATAATTTTGATGGTCAGATGTGAGCAAGACCTGATCCTATCACCACATTTGGTATGACTCAGCAAGCCAGTGGAGAGATGACAAATTAAAAACAGTTTAATTCTAACACTGTTGCCTGGAAAGTGAAGACCTTCAGTTTCCCAGAAGTCAGTGCAGTTGAGTGCATTTCATTTTAGAGATCTGCTAGACCCGATTCTGTTTAATTTTTGTTTTGTGGTGAATTTTTTTTTTTCTGTCAGTGGGTCAAATCAGAGAGTTTTTGAGATATTTTTGACTCTCACAGATCATTTTATAGACTGTATCCCCAGGGCTGCTTGTGGATTCCCCAAAGAGCCTCAGCTGCAAGAGTGGTGAGGGACAGAAGATGAAGCATGAACACTGGCAGTCTGCATTGTCTGAAAACATCAACATGTCCATAAACACACTCTGGACGTTCTGAACAAAATATCAAAGACAGCCAGAGGGAGTCAAGCAAAGGAGGGAAACCTTGCCAGCACATTCCCTGACACTGATAGGAGCTGGGAAGCTCCTCAGCATTGAACTTCAGTGCTTGCCTGCAGCTCTGGGTGTCTGGGCTGCCCTAGAGCCATCAGCTTAGCAGGGCAAACAAGTGTAGAGCTACCCTCCTCTCTACTCCTCCAGCCTTGTCAGCCTGCACATGCATTTACTCATGTGTCATCAGCTGGATTTCTGCTGGTTTACTTGTGTGAGTAGTCTCCCATGCAAGTGCATTTGCTGGAGTGACAGACATCATTGCCACTAAAACACTTGAAAAGATGCTTCAAGAAAAATCCAGTAGGTGGCATAAATAAGCCATGCCTCTTTTTTTCCCCATTCATTTGTATATGTGTGCCGTTCTCTTTTATTCATTCTCATTCTTTATTTTAATCCTCCTTTAACTTACAGAGAAGTTTAAGTTTTGTCACTTGGCTCTTAAAACATAATCCCCCAGACAAAGTTTTGTATTTGAAGCAGAGGGTTTTCTTGATACTTTCTGGCAGCATATAGATTTTTGGGTTGTTTTATCCCCCCACGTCTATATTTATGTTTCTAACAGTTTCTATTTTCAGGTTGTACTTCCTGCAGGTCTCGAACTGCCAGCAGCACAACAAAAGGAAAGGTTTTCTTATTGGACATATATCTGAACCCAAACCTTGCCTTGAAATGCTCAGTATTTACAAGATTTTAAAGCTGGCCTTACAGCTGCTCTCAGACACTTCTCTGATGATATATAAAGTATTGGCACCAGGAACATTACTCCAGATCAGTGAGATCTGATGGCTTTTGCTAAAAGTAATTTCAGTCAAGCTGAATCTTTCATTCAGACTTAAGATTTTAAGTACTTCAGTCTTCCATGGTCCAAAAATATTTCTATGCCATGGGCATTTAGGACTTCCAATGGAGTTTCAATATGCTGCTTTTTTCTCTTTTCCTCAAACTCCTTTTTTTGTTTGTTTTTTGTCTGGTTGTTTGATTTTTTGTTTTGTTTTGTTTTATGTTGTTGTTGTGGGTTTTTTTGGTTTGGTTTGGTTTTTTGGTTTGGGGGTTTTTTTTGTTTGTTTTTTTGTTTTTTTTTTTTGGTTTTTTTTTTTCCCTCTGATGCCCAGGACTCTGCTCTCACTGGGTGAACAACTACAGCAATTTATCATGCTGCAACCATCTGGCTATTTGCTGCCTTTCCTCAGTGAGAGTAAGGAGAGTAGCTGGGGTGGTGGTCCACAGCTTGCCTACAGTGAAAAAGCTGCCATGCCCATCTCCGCTTACAAAGACCACTGGTTGTTAGCAAGGCAGGACAAATTGTGTACACTCTTCAGCATCCTCAGTTCACATTCTTTCCTCTTGGTACAAATCCACACCCACTGGGAAGATAAGGTGTAGAAGGGGACCCTTGTACAAAGAGCCTTCTGCAAGAAGGAATGTTGGCAGGGGGCAGGGAACAGCATCCCGTGTATCCCAAGGTGGAGAAGAGGCCTGCCATAGCAGCTGACATGCCCTAATGGCCTCTGAAGCTGCGTGTTTATTCACAGTCCCCTCATTGGTATTCTCCCAATAAGCACGGGGAAGAGAACCTTCACATCAGTAACTTCAGATGAGCCCCAACTGAGAAGAGCCACCAGCAATGGGTGCCTAAGCAGAAATGTTTGTTTGCAAGATACACACTAATCAGAATCTAGAGTTTAATGGTCCGTATGTCAGGGCTATGGTAAAAATTACTTAGGTAAAAATAAAGAAAACCCTGCCTGCTACAACAAATGGCTCTTCCCCTTCATGTCTGGGAACCCAGCCAATGAGATTGGCCCATACTGCTCAATAAAAACAGGATTCGTTGGAAACAAAATTCATGTTGTTACATTATGCCAAATATAATACAAAACCAAAGCAGTTTTCAAGTCAGTGAAGCAGATACAATGGAGATATTTTAAAAATGTATATGTTTATCATGTTTCCACTCTGACTAGTTTTGTTAATAATGTACATAAGGAAGGGAGAAAAATTAGTGGTTTTTACACTAACACCTACATATTTCTTTTCTCATTTATTCATGCAAATTGGAGTAATTTCATTGCAGACGTAAAGGCTGAAGAAAAACCACTGTCAGCTCCTTAGAAATTTCAATCATTGTTTATAATAGACTTGGATAGCTATTTGAAAGCATTATTAGGTCCAACATATAAAATAGAAGTTAAAAAGTGACTGTGGAGAAAACCACTGAACTGCTTCTTCTCAGTATTCACTGTTCATTTTAGGCAGACTTGAAAATTAATTGGATCCAGTGACTTAGAACATTGAAGACTGTTGCATGACTCATTAAGCTGACATTTCTAACATTCCTAATTCACACAGTAAGAATGATAGACTTGCATAAGCCATCTATACATTTGAGCTCCTTCATCAGGGTAGGACCACTGAAGAGAATGCCCTTACTTCTGAATATAATCATCAATTCAGCTCTAAGACATCTGTAATGGAGCTGAGTTTGATAGACTGCCAGAATATGAAAAACTAAGCTCCAACGTCTTAAAAATAGGCAACACAATTAATTACTATTTTTTAATTTATGGTCTTTAATGTTTTAATGGATACAGTTAAATTTCCACTTCACCAAGCAAACTAATTGCTATGTAAAGGAAGAAATAGATCATTGCAAATTATAAAGCATTTGGTTTATTATCTATGCCTCTAAATCTTCTCTCGCAAGTTTTTATTATTTTGCATTCTTGATCTTCAGAAACTTGAAACTGTTGAAACTCTAATTCTGAAGGATGGTTACAGCTGAGGTAAAGGAAGGGGTACGGTTTTGCTATGTCAATTTACTATCCATCCGGTTTTTTATTTGTTATTATTATTTGTTGCTCCTAATTCTGATGCTCAGTAGAAGCAAAGTTAGTGTTACAATATCTCCATCTGATTTATTTTCATCTTTTTTCCTTAAGCCTAAACAAATATATTTTTCACATGATATACTGCTCTCAGGGGAGCATTCTGTAAGACTTCCCATTAAAATCAGTGCATGTAGCATACATGCGTGAGAGCAAAATATTGTGCTGCTCTTCCCCCATTTCTTGCTGTTTCCTGTAGGAAGCCTTTCAGATCCACTGAGTGGGGCAGGGGTGTCAGAATTGCCTTCAGAAACAGCTGAGCTCTTCCAGATATTTCAATCAAAGTCAAATGACTGTTACTTAATCAGCCATGCTGTGAAATGATTTCATGTGAGCTGCTGACCTTTTGTGTCTCCTAGCACGAGAAAGAGCCTTTCTTCTTTGCCGTCAGCCAGCCTCTCTTCCCCTAGAGCCTCTCCCAGTCCAGCCTCCATGCCCAGAGCCCCCAGAGCAACTGGGCAGTTCAGAGGTGATCCCCAAATGCTACTGCAGTGCATTGGGTCTTTCCTCCTTCCAAGGTTTGCGTGTCCATCCCCCCTCCATGCTAGGAATCCAGTTCAGAGAAAGGACCTGGGAGGTCTGGGTCTCAGGAAACATATGCCCGTCAAGTAAAGCTTTACTTAGTGCTATCAAGGTACAGATAATCAGAGCACTTAGTTGGCTTCCTTAGGCAACAGTTTTCTTCTATCACTTGTGTGTCAGTCAGCAGTGCACATCATATATGCACATTTGGTAATTAAGAGTAATTGAGTTCCTCTTATACTATTGGTGAGAAGCTGGTAAGGAAGATGACACACTTATCAAATTATTAAAACTGTCATAATAATTATAATAATAAAATAATTGTTACAAATTATTTCAACTGTCAAGCTATTAATTTTAATTAGGCTGGCTTTGTCTTGGCACTGAGATATCTTGAAAAGTGAAGGAAATATTGCCTAAAAACTAATGAGATGCCTTAATTTTCTGTCATTCATATGCAAACAGGGCCATTTGCAGATACCAGAATAAAGGTGTTCTGAGTCCAGCTCAGTCACCCAGCCAAGTGCATGAAAATATTCACATTGTCTGAGTAAAATATTGTTAAATATCCTCAGAGTTGGAAATTGTAACAGATATCATGGTGAGACTGAGAACAAAGATGAATGGTTGTTTAAGTCATTATTTTCTCTTACCTGTTTTCAAGAACCAAGGCATGGAGATTGCCTTTTCCCTGGAAGGCAGCTTCTCTGAATTCACAATAATGACATCCGAGAAGATTGTTCATTAGGCACCTAACATAAGTAGGGTACAACTCTACTATTGCCTGAGTCTCTATTATAAACACTATAGGCCATTAATTCATCTCTGCAGGACTCACTGTGTTCTACTGTCTGAATCATACACACCTTAAATACCTGCCTGGATACCCACTTTGCTCTGTGGCCATAAGCCTGCTGATGTTTTTTCCCTCTGGGTGAAGAATACATGCCAACTTTGAGTAGCTGTTTATTCTTATGCACTGCAGTGACCCTCCTGTCTTTTTTCAAAACAAATTTGAGGAATAAAGTGAAAATTACACATACAGACTTTTTAAAACTTTTTTAGGAATACTCACTTGGTTATAATAATGATATTATTTAAGTAGGAGCTGTTATTTATCAAGGGCGGCAATGTTATTAACTAAGAGTATGTTGTACTTATCTTTTATTCCTACTCAAAAAGATATCTAAAATAATTGTTATCATTAATATTAACTTCTAGGGAAATAATTGTTATTATTAATATTAACTTCTAGGGAGCACCGATAAACTTCCTAAGATGGTCAAAATAACTGATGTCCCAAACCAAGACATGTGAGATTGCATTGTTAATCATACTTTAGAAGTGGACCAGTCATGCTAAAGGATGAGAGCGGAACACTGAAATTCAGGAGTGGCCTTAAAATACTGGTTAATACAACCCTTTTCTTAGCAGGGGATAGAAGGAATGACTTCTGCACACCTAGTGATATTTGCATGCTATTGAAGTAGTAGGAAACACAACCTCATTATGATTTGAGACTCATTCGTTTCCTTACTTCAGGTACTTTCAGACAGTCTGTATTATATTTCAGGATGAATTGTTTGGAATAGCTAGTTTCTCAGCTCCAGTATTTATGTGTTGGAGAAGTGCACCCAGCTCAGCTTGTTTTCATGTTTCTCAGTAAGAGTGCATGCCAGCAGCAGACCACTGGAAGCCCTGTTCAGGTCCATGGTAGATTATAGCCTGTTTTTCAGATTTGTTCCTGCCTTTGAAGAACCCATTTTCTTGTAGGCTTGAGGAGAATAATACACAAACCTTTCTGCAGCTGGAAAAGAGTTTCAGCCGTCATCTTCACTACTGTAAGCTGGGCCCTTTTGATCTGCGTTCTGGTGAGGGTGGGGGTAGAGGATGACCTGTTTGTGTGAAATATGTCTCCTGCACCAGATTCCATGGCAGGTGATTTTGTTAGCATCCTCAAGAAAATCATCCTGTAATTTAAAGAGAACTTTAATTTCTAGAGCAGAGATAAAGCATGTGTAGCCATCCTATACCTCTTGGGTAGACTAGTTCCATACAAGAGAAACCAGAGATTTCCCAGAAGGTAAAGTCAGGCTCCTTCCTGAACTTCTTCCATATTGATTTGGGAGAAGAGCTGTAGAAGTCTTGTGGTTTAGCACAAGGTTGTATGGCAAGGTTTCTTTGTCTGTCTATGGAGCTTATATTTCTGTTAGCAGTTGTTTTACAATGCTCATCCCTCCTTCCAAAGGTAGTTCTGGGCAACAGGGCACAGCATTTTTCCATCTCCTGACACCAGATCGTAGGAGAATACTGCTTGGTCTCTTTGCACAAAATTTAGGTAGAAAACAGTGGGCTACTAATTCAGTGTTAAATTAGAAAATACTTGAGACCAAGATTTGCATATGTCAGGTCATGCATGCAACCCTGATATGTCAGCAGTTGAAAGGCGATTTTTAAAAGAGAAAGAATGAATTAAATAATACCACAATATTAAAACAAACAAACAAAACCCCAACTCAACCAATCAGAAAACCCCAACACAACCCCAAAAAGAAACACATAAACAAAACCCCAAACCCCAACAAACCTCTGTAACTAACTGCTCTGTCAGAGAATCTAGTTGTCTCCCTCGGCACGCCTGCAGCAATGTTGGATTTATCCCGTCTGCAGAGGTCTCCCCACTCCACAGAAAAGTCACGGGGGAGGCTGTGGCAGACAAGGGAGGGGGAACAGCCAGCATCTGATAGGTTGCAGCTGGGCTGTCCATCAGATCTACCGGGCACCGTGGGAAGGTACTGGATTTTGTCCACCCAGCTTAAAGGAGGCATTCACAGCCATATCTACAGCATGTTTGCAGAAACTCACACGCATTTTTAATTTTCATATGAATATGTTTCTTCTTCGTTTCTTCTATGTGTCTGTTTTCAGTTCTTGACCATATTCTGACCAAACATGAGTTGTGTGAAGGCCAGAAAAGGCAGTTATATATATATGAGACAAAAATGGAAACTAACTCAATATTCATTTAAACACTCACCCAAATTTACCAAGAACTAAAACCTGTTTTTGCAGAACTAATCTAGAAAACTTTCTGTATGTCTTGCCTGTCCCTTTGCAAACCATCCACATGGCTTATTTCAGCACTCATATAATGTGAGATGTTCTAAATTCCTCATTCACAGGATTTAACTATTACCAAAAGAAAACTACCATTTTAAATTTCTTCTTTTCTCCAGCTTCCAACTTTTTAGCAGCTGTTGTTTGTTCTGTTGAGGGTGGCAGACTTTGGACCTGTTTGCTGGAACACTGTGACTGTAAATGGTGTCAAGTTGCATTACATCCTCCAGTATCAGGTGCCTCTGCTCCATCTGAAATGGACAAAAAATGCACAGACCATTTTTTTTATTCTCATCACACTGCCAGTTCTTGTTTAAGCAACCCTCTGGCAAGTTCCCTTTCAGCATTACAGATTTCCAGCTTTCTGTTGTGCCCACAAATTCATAGTCTTTTCCCTCAGTTGCTTCAAAATGAGCCTCATTTTGTCATGCCTTGTTTCTAATCTCTCCCAATCTCTTTGTACAGCTGTTCTGCTCACAAATCTCCCAAATCAGCTTTCACTGCAGAAGACATTTACATGCTTCTTGCTCCTCCTGCTAGACTGGTGATGCAGATTAAGCCACCACAATAAAGGGCCTCTGAACAGATGTATCTTGTTGGACTGGAAAATTCTCATGATAAATTTGCAAGAATGGGTGTATGATGGTGGAGTGACTGCAAGCCATTTCCAGGGCCAGCCCCTACCTGCTCAGTAACAGGGAATTGTAACTGTCTGACTCCAAGTCTCACTCACGCTTGGGACTGGAGAAAAGTCGCCTTTCCAGCCCCAGAAAATGCCCAAGAGCAATGCAGTGGTGCTGCAGGATGCCTGCCAGACACAGCAGGCGGCTTTTCATGCCTCAAAGAAAGGTGTGATACCATAGCCAGGAAGTAGAGGAGGATCTTTCCTAGTCTGCCTGTTCCACCATGACAATTGAAATCTCATGCAAATGAAATGTCATGTCTTCATCTTGGTGAAGATAACATGGCTCAGTGATGAAGGACAGCATTACTGGGGGGCATGTAGAGCTACCCTTCCAGCTCTGCAGCTGGACAAGGCTCTAGAGAACACAGCAAGGCCTGTTTCTGCAGCAGTGCTAAAACCATTAAGTGAAAGGCTAAAAAAAAAATTACCAGTACATCTCTTAGAAATATCTCTTTGCTACTGACATTCAGATCAGCTCTTAGAGATTTCTAAGCACATACACAGCTTTGAAAAAAATGTTAACCCTCCTGTTATCTAAATAATAATACTGCAAATGAGTGTAATGTTGTTTGGAGTACATGGAAACATTGAGGTTTGTCATTTATAGCTGAATGTACTTAATCATACTCTGCTTAAGTATAATGAGGCCTTTATTTACAGGTCTCTGCATAGAAGTCCTTGAAGGGCAGTTTTGTATTGCAATAAGTATTTTGAAAGGTTATTGTATTTCATATTTCTAGAGTCCCATACTCTTGTTATGATATTCTTAAAGTTCATACCTTCTAGCTGGTTTTCTACCATGTAGCTCTTCTCTGCTGTGCAGTTCCTCATGGCTTCACAGGGGCTCCTCCTGGGCTCTTGACCCACCCCCTTTTATCCCACATTTGGAATAACTAGGACCCACTTATCCAACACATAGATTTTGTAGGGACTCTCACTACAAAAGGTGGTTTATTTTTTCTGGTGTTGGCTAACCAAACATGCACAGACATGGTTCTCAAGAGGAATGGCTACCACTTGCCCAGTGGCACAGGGTTAAACAGCAAAGCACTGGTGGATAAAATGATAATAAAACATGAATCAAGCTTGTCTGCAGTGCCCCATTTGCTTTAAGTCATATCTACCTGCTGTGAAGTTCTCACAGCAGGTACCAACTACCTAAAGACTCCTGTTTTCCCTAGTGACCCTCTCATTCCTGAGATCTCTTCAGGGATTATGCATAGGATGGGGGTTTTAGTGTGTGGAAACATGCTTTTGTTTCAACAGGAAGAATTTAAAATAGTTAAGGAAATAGAACACTTACAACAGAAGTTTTGAGAATTAATTAATTAATCACCTATAGCAAGGAACCATCTGATATATTGACAAAGGTTTGTTGTACTGGGTTTATACGGCCAGGGTTTGGTAGCAGGCTGCTAGCAGGGTGCTTCTGTGAGAAGATGGCAGACTCTTCCCCCGCATCCAACCGAGCCAGTGCCAGCTGGCTCTAAGACGGACCCACTGCTGACCAAGGCCGAGCCCATCAGTAACAGTGATGGTTGTTTGAGCATAATATGTATAAGAAGGGGTAAAAGCTGCTCAGCAGCAGCAGCTGGAAGATATGAGTGAGAACATTTGAGAGAAACAGCTCTGCAAACACCAAAGTTAGTGGAGAAGGACAGGGAGGAGGTGCTGAAGGAACGGGAGCTGAGATCCCCCTGCAGCCCCTGGTGCAGACCATGGTGAGGCAGCTGTGCCCCTGCAGCCCATGGAGGTCCACGGTGGAGCCACCTGCAGCCTGTGCAGGACCCCATGGCAGAGCAGGTGGATACATAGTGGAAGCTGTGGACCCTGTTGGGAGCCCACTGTGGAGCAGTCTCTTGGCAGCACCTGTGTATCATGGAGGAAAGCCCATGCTGGAGCAGGTTTGTTGGCAGAACTTGCGACCCTGTGAGAAACCCACACTGGAGTGAAGAACTGCAGCCTATTGGAGGGATTAATGGTGGACAATTTGTGGAGGACTGTCTCCCATGGGACAGATCCCATGCTGGAGCAAGGTAAGCAGGAGACGTAAGAAGGAGAAGCAGTGGAAGCAACTTAATGGAATAACTACAATCCTCATTCCAGTCCTCCTGCGCCACTGGTGGGAAGGAGACAAGGAATTCAGTAGTAAACTTTGGCCTGGGAAGAAGGGAGGGGAGAGGGAAGGTGTTTAAAGATTTGGGGGTTATTTCCCTGTCATTCCACTCTGATTTGATTAGCAGTAAATTAAACTAATCTCTCTTGAGTCTGTTTTGCCTGTGACAGTAACTGGTGAGTGATCTCTCCCTGTCCTTATCTCAACCCACCAGACTTTTCTCTCTCTCCCTGACCATCAGAGGAGGGGATTGACTGAGTTGTTTTGGTAAGCATCTGGTGTTCAGTCAGGACCAACCCACCACAGATGTATACAGCTGTAAGACAATACCACTTTGAGAATAACTTATTTATGTGCCTTCTTTTCATTGCTGAACAACCTGGCAGGAAAACAGATGTACTTTGAAAAACAAAAAACCACCAACAAAATCTTCTTAGCATTTCCTGATTAGTTTCTTAGAGAGAGGTTCCCAAATATTCGTGCAGGTAGCATGCAATTCTTCAGCTCCTTCAACAGCACTTAACTGTCCAGTGGTACTTTCAAGGTACTGGTACACTGGATGATGCTACAGGAACTAAAACCAACCAGGTGGCTCAGCTTTAACCAGGCACTTCTGTTCAGCATATGTATGCACAAAGATCCTACAGCCAAAGTGAAGTAAGGCAGGAATTTTTTAATTGACTTCCCCAGGCATTGCATTAAGCTGTGAGTAGTAACGGCTAATACCTCCACAATTCCAAACTGAAATACAAAACAAACCTGAAACTGGGTACCCCTTTCTTCTAATCACACTGTAGCCGTTTCTAAACACATGTAATGCAAAATCCTCCTTGCAGGTCTTCCAACACTGCTCCCTTGTCTCACATCAGGCCTTCAGAGACAGGCCCAAGAAGACCATACGAACTGAACAACTGAAAGCATCTCTTTTTACTGAGGAAATGTTTGTAGTTAACACACCTGGGTGCCCACAGAAGAGCAGGAAGGGATGAAGTTTACAGGCCTGTATGCAGGCACTGAGTCCACTGAGGAGAGTTGTTTGCAGCTGCAGTAAGAGCATGAATGCTGTTTTGGCCAGCTTTGCTGGTGCCTTTCAAAGGCAGGAAGATGCCTGTAATGTTTGCGTTGCTTCTATTCCAGGAAACAGCTAGTCCTGTGTGTCAGGGATTGACGCCAAGGCTTGCATTAATTCACACCATGGTTGAACTGGACTTCTAACAGACAAATGTCTCAGCCAGAAGTATGAGACACCAGGAGAAATGGACTAAAAAGCTATTTCTAGAATAATTTGAGTTCTTCCAGCCTTATCAAGAAGATAAAACTTCTGAAAGTATGTCTTGCAAAAAATGTTTTCCTCAGTTGTTGATTTTAGATTAATATTTTGTTGGCTAATTTCCATAATGTAAAACTCCATACCAGTAACTCTCAACTTTCAAGTGACAGACTCACTTAATGTATGACAATGTAACTGGAAAAAGACAGTGACATATTTTACAGTCTTGAAAAAGTGCCAATTTCTTTTATATTCACTGACAGTTAAGAGTTAAGGTGATGACAACATCATGCTTGCATATCCTGAAAGTCAATCATCATCTAACCTGAAAAACAAATGCCAGTTGAGAGTGTGTAGGGGGAGCTCAGGTCAGAGCTGGTATGCACGGTAAACCCCTTAATCTCAGCACTGGTGATAAATGCCATCTAGCATTAGTGGGTGGAATTAAACTTGGCTTGCAGAGGGCATCAGTGGATACAAACACTTTTGGGAACCTCTTAACTATTTCCTGGGGAAGGGCCCAACCTCCAAAATATGAACTGCTTCAGGTGTCACCTCTTGGAGCTGGCAGAACCATTTAAGAGAACAAAATTTGAAAGGAAGTAATTATTCTTATTTTGTACTTTTTTTTTTTTTTCCCTAACTGCTTAATTCATTAAATCTAGCCTAATAGGATTTTAAGCCAGAAATGACATTCACTGACTTTAGTAAAATAGTCAGGTAATTTTGTACTTCTCACCTATATTCACTAACACATCCAAAATTTTGGTTCCTTTTGGCAATCTTCCAATATCCTGGCATACCACAATAGCCTATTTCACCATACAACTAAAACTGGGGTCACTTTTCTTTAACAAGGCATTTTAACCCAGGAAAATGAAGTTTTGTGGTGAAACTGAAAATTTCACAGAAATGCAGAGCCCACAGCTTCATCTAACATTTTCTGAAGCTCTAAACAGTTAGTTTGTTTTGCTTACCAGGAAAATGGCACCTAAATAAATCCAGGCACTCCAAGTTACATAGTTTGACATTTGTATGGTGTTACGGTGGTAAGATTCCTCCACAGATTTCTGTCACTTAAAAAATGTTTTAATTTCTGATATACCAATTGTATTCAGGATTGGGGGCAGAATGCCAAAGAAAAAAAGGAAAGAATGTTTATTCCACATTACTCTCCTTGTGGTTTTGTTGCAGGTAAAAAAAAAGTATTTAAGTATATTTAGTGATTCTCCCTGTGACATTAGTCACCTAAACTACTGGACTAATTGTTTTAAATCCTGCACATCCAGGAGTCCCATCATGCCCAGGACTCCCACTGATTTATGGAGGGAGAGACAGAAATCTGTTCCGACATGGAAAATAACAGTCATGGCCGTCTGCTATGGAAAGCCATTATTCATGGGCATTTAACATTCTTTTTTTAGCTCCATTATGTACAAAGAGGGGGTTAGGCTACAGTATGTACAAATATCACGTGCAATTGAAGTTCAGTAGCACAGCAACAGAGATCATAGTTTAAAAACTATTTTTGGGGCAAAGACCTATTAGATATGTTACTAATTAACCTATTTCCTACAGCAATACAGAGGCACTACTGAAAAGGACATTATTGGGTTGCTCAGTGTACTCTATATCAAAGTCAGACTTTGGAGCATAATCCACATGCTTTAAAACTGCCATCACAGTGTCACAGAATCACAGCATATCTCAAGTCAGAACAGACACTTAAGTCCAACTCCCTGCTCCTCTAAAGATTACTTAATACTACTGTCATATGTGATCACTAACTCCCTTAAAAAAGCACCAGTAGTCTAGTTTTAGTCAACCCAGTTCTAAAGATAAAATATATTCTTGGTAAAACTGAAATTAGAAACCTCTTTGCTCTCCAAATTCTGTTCTGGCAGCATGTCTTCCTGCTAGACAAGAATTTAATCCATGAGATACAGGCAAGCATGTATTAAGCAAGTGAACAAGATTTTCTGTAAAATTAGATTAAGTTCTAGAGAAAGACTAAAGCAGTCATCCATTTTCTTCACTTCTTCAGCTTGATTTGTTTATCTCTAGCCCCGTGTTTATTTTAAACCCATGAAGACAAGAACAGATTATCTTGACTTTGCTTTCCAGACAGTTGTTCAAACCGGGGCAAACACATTCAACAGATCTGAAAAAGACTCAAAAGAAGCTCTTGCCATGCCTAAGCCAGGGAGATCCAACTTGCACTAATTCTGTTTAATGATAAGATCGCCCAGATCTTAAGTGAATGAGGAATTCATTGGGAAGCTTGCACTGCTGTTGTGTAGTATGTCTGACACAACCTCAGGTTATTGGGTGCAGCACCTTGCTATGCAGGACAGCCTGCACCCACTGACTCTTGACAAGGATGGCAAAGTGACGGGCATTTTTCTGGTGGTGGGAAGCTTTTTGTGTTGTTAGGTTTTTTTTGTTTGGTTGGTTTTTTATTGTATTTGTTTGTTATTTTTGGCAGCTGCTGCTGCTCTTTGCTGTCAGTCTTGTGTCAGAGAAAAGATCTTATTTTCACGGTAATTTGGCTTGCTGGGTGATGTGCCTCTATATCTAGCACATAGGATCCAGGTGAGGGAGCATCCACACATTAACAGACGCTAAGTGAAGAGTGAGAGGAAAAGCTGGCCAGAGAAGTGCAAGAGTAAAAACTGACTGACATCAAGGGGCGGGGAGGCTTATTTGGGACAGCTATGCTGTGTCTCCCCCTGTCAGAGGTACTTCAGCTGCCCTTCGCTCACGAGACACCCCAAGCACTGGGGTACTACTCTGGCATAGGTTATCACGTCGTACCTGCAGTGCTGGGCCAAACCACGTCCGGCCCACAGAGACTCCTTGGCATGCCAAGTCACCAAGTCAATGTAGGCCAAGTGAGAATGGCTTCAGTGGGTTCCTATTTCATGTTTGATAAGGACTTAGGGAGAGAAGGACAAAGGACGGAGAGTAACGGAACTGTTCAGATCCCTTGAAGGAAGGCACTGAGGTGTATTTCTGCCCAATCGGGTAGGCCAGAACTGACAGGGATACGCAGGCACTAGCTTAGCACTTGTTTCCATGCCATCTAAAAAGCATCTCTTCACCAAGTAGCCAGGGCTGCTTGTAAGCTAAAGCTCAAAGGCTTTTATTTCAGTTAACTGCTTATCAGTTCAAGTGAACTGCTTGCACACAGTCCTTCAACACCTCCCCAAGATCCTTCACATGGCTGAGAGAGGTCACTTCTTAACCAAACAGCAAAGGGTGCACCCTGTGCAAGACAAGCAAAGGGAGATCATCTTGGGCAAAGGAAAAACCTCATGTGGGGACTTTCCAGTCCTCCCTGCCTTGATTTTCCAATTTAGCTTGTCTTCCTGCTGCAGTTGTAATGTGCAGCCTTTCTGGATGATGGCAAATCACAAGTAAAACAGGAGAGGAGTAAAACAGCTAATGAAATTTTATTCTGAAAATATGGCAAGAGTCTAAGGCACTTCAAACATTTCAACGCACTTGACTAAAGTGAATGTGACAAGGTAATAGCATTCCATAAATACGCACCAAGATGTACACTCAATTACACTCAAGGGGAATATACAGCTGGTACCTCTAATTTTATTCTCCAATAAACATGTATGGAGCTTATAGACTGAAACAGTTAATAAAAATATGGTAACAGAACATGGAATTCTTCATGTAGGTTTTAATTATTATGGAATATAAAATGTTGAAAATACTGTGTGAGTTAATTTTATAGATACTAGTATCTTTTATATAAAAAGTTATACATTATCCCCAATTAGCAACAACTTATTTAGTGAACTTCAGACCTGACAAGAGGCTCTATCCCCAATACCTACCCACTCACCCACCAGCTCAAGATCCATGGAACTGACTACATAAGCAACTGCAACTTCTGAATTTCAAAGTAATTAAAAACATGAAAATCATGTTGGAATGAAATTTATGAAAAGTTTACTGTGATGAAGTCTAAGCACAGTAAATATATTTTAGAATGACTAAAAACAAGCCACTGGGACACCCCTGCATGGATAGCTTTAGAAGTCTTAATCTGCACATAACATAAGGAAGGACAATCTACAACAAAGAAAAAGAGGATTTATGCCAGTGTACAGAAAGATGAGTATGTGAGCAAAAGAACAGTTCTGGCTAAGGTTCTCCACAGAGCACTACTTAACTATACGCTTGCTTCAAGTTTACAGTTTTCTACCTTTAGCACTAGATCTCTGCTTTCACTTTGCTGGTGAGTTCAGGCACAAGACAATTACATTCAGTATCTGTCTCAGTAAAACAGTAACATTTAGCAGCTTAAAGATGGCATAGAGATTTTTTACAGATATTTATACACTACTACTCGAATGTGGCTCTGTGGGTGGGACCAGGAGATGTTCTTCTGCTAAGCCTGGGAGTGCCCTAAAAGAGAATAAAGAACAGTTAATCAAAGAGAAATTATTCCAACCAGCTTGAAAACACAACACTCAGAATTACTCTGTTCAATTCCTTACCTTTAATTGTACAGATTTTTTTTTTTTTTTAATTTTAGGAAGAAAAGTGCCAGCTATCATACAGCCTACTAACTGCAAGTGCATATTGTTTCGACAGTCAGGTGTTTAGCAGCAGTTTATCAGGAGAGTGAGTCAGGGCTACAGGAAGGGTGCATAGCTGCCAAAACACCTAGAACAGCTATGTTTCAGTTTCCAGGTCAATAATTGCCATTAAAGTAATACAACAGCACCTCTGTACACTAGCCAGAATCAGTGAACCTTGCTAGTCAGCTATCTGTACCCCATGGTAATTAGGAGAAGCAGTAACTATCCCTCAGCCAGGCTTCAACCTTCTGCAGTCAGTATATATTTTAAAAAGTACATTCCACTTACCAGCACAGAAATTGTCTTTACAAGTAAAAGTCAAAGTTTCATGTGCTGTACTGCTATACAGCTGACAGGGAGTAAATTTCTTATTTACATTTCACTATTATGTTCAACAGCAGCAAGTTAAAACATAGCCTACAGGAGGCTGTGTACTAACCGGTGACTGGGTTTTGGAAAAGTTGACGTGGGCATAGAGGAGAACTGCTATGTCCTTATGTCCAGCTTCCAGGGCTATTGAAAGTGCTGTGCTGCCATCCTGAGAGAAGAAAGGAAGAAATAAGAGAATTAGTGCTTGTATGCTTTAACAGATCTCTTAAAAGCCCCATCAGCCCACAGAGAAGTGCAGTTATTAAGTGGAGGCCCTACTGCTCATACAGACAGGTTAATTTAGAGTCTTGTTTAATTTCTTTTGTTTTAAACCTTGCACTGCTGTTTTATGAGGCAGTCCAAATGTCAAAGCCTCATAATTTTTCTAAACAAGGAGTCTCGATTATTGCTGTGGAAGAATGAGCACACTATTATCACAGTAATGTTACATGTAGTGCTGTGCAAGACCAGAAGATTGGGGTGTCTCAGAGAAACTACAGCGTCAGTAACAAGTAGAAGAGATGATAAGGGAGGGGAAAATGCTGGTCAGATATAATGATAATTGCTGTGTTAAAATGATAATTGTTGTGGTATAGCTCCCATCAACACTAAGAGAAATTGCACTCATAATTCCAAATGGTCCTTGATGGAAGTCGAAATACAAACAAATTGACTTTCCTAGTCAAATACTGCCACCTTAGTTTCTCAGAAGATACCACTGCTTTCATAAACCACAGCTGTTGAGGATAGAAACAAAAAAGCTGAACAAAAACAAATAGCTGAAAGAGTATTTTACTAATTTGCTTTTACTTACTAATAAGAGTATTTTATTAATTTTCCTTTGGACCATGTTTGGTCCAGGAAGACATGGATGTCAGACAACCTGTGATATGAACTTGGTGCTTGGTTCACTGCCTGGCTTTTGGCTCTTGCACACAGAAGACTCTACAATAATGCCAGTAATTGAACAGTAATTGAAATGTCTCACAGGGACGGAGCACACATTCCAGCCACTGCTGTAGCACTGGTATTGGAATGGGTAGCACCAGTTTTCAAATTGCCAGCATGGGACACAATGGACAGCATCCACATGGAAAATCTTCTTATGAGCCTAAAGGCAGCAATTTCTAACTGTCCTGAACAGACAGGGAGCTAGAAGAGCTGTCTACTACAGTGCAATATAATGCATGACAAATGCAAAGCTAACACTCTCCAGTCAACAGAAGATCTTAAAGAGAGGTGCTGAATCACTGTGGCACACATTAGTAGGATGATGCTCAGCTTACTACTGATCACGCAGACTGGAAAAGCATCACTGTGACACTCAGAATAGCTCAGGGAATGCTAAAAATCTCAATCTCACAGTACAGACAAATCTGTGAATAAGCAGCAAACGGCTTGGGGAACTATCAAACTGGCCACAGGACTAGTTAAGTTATCATGTCCCCATAAAGACTGTAATTATTGATTTTGTATCTGATAGTGCTAACGGCATCCAAGCAGCAATAATCTAGACTGCTCCTGAAAGTTTTTGCTAGACTGAGGTCTTCTTACATTTTCCTCTCTGGCCAGAAGTTCCACACTGCTAGCACCACAAGGAACTGAGCTGCCTCCTGCAGCAGTTGGGTGAATGAAGAGAAATCATGTCCTTGCCTCTCTGCAACAGCTTCAACAAATAACCTCCCACTGCCCTCCCAAATCCCAAACCCAGGTTCCATTTCAGTGTTCAGTGGGTAAAGCAATAGGAAGAGAGGAAAAGTATGCAAGAAATATTGTTAACAAGAACAAGAAAGGAGCTAAGTCAATGTTTTCAAGCTTGAGAAATCTCAGAAGTCATGGTGTAGGAGCAGTGTGAACACTGTTTCAAGGGAATTGTAGGGCTGATGTTTGCCATGGGCACAGTAAAGCAAGACAGTGAGGCCCTAAGTCACCAGATAACGTCCTATCTGAAAACTAGAAAACTCCTTTGAAAGGGAGAAGGAATGTGAGAGGGAAAGGTGTTGAGCTAACTATGACCTAACAAATGTTTGTTTCTGTTGTGGCCACTAAACACCTACAGCTAACCACAGAAATTGCTACCAGGTGTGTCTGTTAGAAAAGTAAAAATACTAGCAAAATAATCACAGCACTTGCTACCAATTAAGCAGAAGATTCATTGTGGTTGGCACTCTGAGTCAGACATTCGCCCAAGTAGATTTCAGAAGCATTGAAAGGCAGCTCACATTGTCCTCCAGGGTGCTGTTACACCCAGGCTGAGCCAGCAGAAGCTTAACAATCTCCACGTGTCCATGCTCACTAGCGCACATCAGAGCTGTAGAGCCCTCATCATCCTGGATATTGACATCTGCACCACAGGCCAGTAAAGCTTTAACCATGTCTATCCGGCCATGACTCACAGCTAGCATCAGTGCAGTCTGACCAGCCTGCATGGAGAGAAAAGAAAAACCCAAATCACTACAGAGGCAATCAGTGACAAAGCACAAACACTTCTATTTCTTTGAGACACTGTGTTTCTTCGGTGTGGGGGGGGGAATTGTTATTTTAAATGGTACTTTCAAGGCTTTGATTGCCATTATTTAAATACCTTTTATGTATCATATATCCCACATTCACATAGGTATTTATTGTATTAATGGAATGAATATTTTCAGACAGCTGTAGTTTATTCGAAGGAGCTAAATGCTGCAGACTTTGTCAATGCCACCCAAAATTCAGTAATAGTTCTTTCACACAATGATCAACTTTCATTTTTTGGAGAGGTCCAGACCTGAGGCTCAACTGTTGTTCCACAGCTCCATTTTGTATATAGCAATCAAAAACATACATAAAAAACCCACAAATGGTGAAAGCAAATGAGAGTAACATTTAAACTGGTAAGAGCAGGGATGGGAGCACGGAAGGAACAATGAAAAGGCACAGGAGTACAGCAGTAAGAACTGTGCCTCGTGAAATGTCTGACTGACCTGGCTGGCTTTAGCATTCACGTCCCCACAGCTGAACAGTTCCTCCACTATCCTCATGTCCTTCTCCGCTTCCACAGCTGCAAGTGCAGCAAGCATGATGGGGGTGTAACCAGCCTTGTTCTGATGATTTACATTACAGACATCTGCAGAGGGATGACATAATTTGTTCAGAAAGCAAGAACCCAAAAAGCAGTAATTGTGCTAATCAACTGAATAAACTGTCAGTAGAGCAGCCTATAAAAAGAAAAAGTAGCAACTGCTTTCATAATGGATGCAATTCAAGGGAAGGTGGAGAAGAAAAAAATTAACAGAGGAGCTCTTGAGCCAAAGAAAAGAATTCTTTTGTACTATCCGTACAACACAAGAGAGAGCACAAAGACATTTTATATGTTATCATTTAGGGCTTTATTTGTGCGTTATTTTTTCCTTTTGTGAAAGCAAATGGTCTGAGATTTAGCATGATACTAAATAACACTGCCAGGATAGTCCTTAAGCTCTTCTCCCAAGGACACCCATACTGCAGAATAAAAGTGGTCCAGCAACGTGGTCAATGGAAAAGATATTTCTCTTCAGCACAAATACTGTGTCTTCAGCACAATTTTCCTGCAACTGGTGTTACTTAAAAAATCTGCAAGAGTACTTCAGCATATTTTGGAGCTGCCAAAAAACCCACCCCTTTAAATTAAAGACTGCTGCCAGTTCTACAGTGTATTTGAGAACGAACAAAACTGCTCTGGGAACAAATACAGGCAAGTCCTCTCATCAGTGCCAGCAAACTGACAAGAGTTCTCCTTTTTGTTTAAACCTTGCCTCCAGTCTGTCTCTGTTCCTAAAATTCTGCAGAAATTCAGCAGTGCTTATTGGTTTATTAGGCAGCATGGTTTTCAGTGTGCTCATCATATTGGAAAGCAGGGACTCAGCATTACATAAACATTATCTGCAGACTAGAGGCTAAATTGCACCACAGGTATCTTAACAAGCAAAAATGGCTTAGGAAATTCTTTAGATTTATGGGCAAACGATTTTTTCAGTCAAAAAAATGGAAATTTTTTTCAGGTTAAATAGACGTTGGTGATGATAACCAGTAGACCAATACTTCTTTCAGACATCACTTCTGTGAAGCCACTGAAGCCAGACAACACGACATTCTGCTAAATGCATTACAACCTGAGTAATGAATAACTTAGAAGAGGTGTGCTCCGACTCTAACTAGACTACTTCAGCAGAGTGTGTTTTCTGAGGTCACATTTAGCTCCTTTTCCATATGGCTGAGGGAAATTGTTCTCCTATTTGTCCTCTTGGTGACTCTGCTTCATGCTATTGGAGGGTTCTCTCACCTCATCTTGTCCACTCTTCTCACCAAACACAGACACAGAGTTCTTGGTCTAAGAATCCACCTGTGATATCACCATACTGCAGAGCTGACCACAGTGACCATTCAGACACAGTCCAGAGAAAAATTGTTGAAACCTGAAGGAATCTGCCTATTTGCAAACATTTTCCAAGTGCTGGCATGAGCAGTTCTCTCCTTCAGAGAGAACTAGGTGGGAACTAGTCATGATAATTACATTTTACAGATAACACCCCTGGTGTTCATGGGCATATAAATAGCTGCCATAACAGAAGTCCTGATTTCCAGCAAGAGATGAGCAAGTTCCTGCTCCTCTGAGACACCTAGGGAAGCAGAGGGGCAGCTTCCTCCTACCACAGTGTGCTGCAGAGCCAGCCTGCCCCGTTTCACCACGCTCCTGACATTCCCTGCATTCCCCTGCTGTGACTCACTCTTCCCAAACACAGACTGCCTTCAAAAGGACCAGAAATTTCAAAGCGCTCCCTTTCCTCTTGAGGAAGTCTCTGCATGTGTGACACATGTGCTAGGTTATCAAAGCTGAGATTTGTGTCATTCATATCCTTGTTTATCTGATGCTACCCTTCTGGATTTTTGAATATTGCTTGGCTTACACTCCAGACATGTCATTGGCCTAGTTAAGCTTTCACAATCAACTGTGACAGGTTTTTTAACTAGTTTAGAGAAACAAACTTCACTCAGAGAGCAAAACTAGGATTAAAGAGATTAAACATCCAGCGTGGGACCAATTCCAGTGCGTGATACCTTCTGCTGAATGCCATCTGGCACACTGAATGTGGGGAGCAGACACTCCAGTCTCCCCTTTGCCACTACCCTTTCTGCACGTGTGTTGCAAGAGGATCAAGAAAATGAGGCAACAAAAGCAACCACATGAAGCAGAATCAGATTGCTTACGCACTAGGGAAATGGTCTCTGTGACAGAAAGCCATACTGCCCCAGTTTCTCAGGAAAGTAGCATAGATGACTCAATGTGGTGGCCAGAAAAAAAACTTCTGCACTGCTCTAGACAAAGCTAGACAACTTGCATGTTTAAGATGGTATTTATATATCAATGCATCCTCCTCCATCAGCACCCTACAGACTGCTGAACAGCAGCTGTGCTGCCTCCAGAGAAAACTGCTGGAGCCTGGTGCTGCTGAATTTGGGACTACAGTGCAAGAGGCAAGAATCCAGCTATCTATCTTAACTCTGTATGTAATTCACTTAAGTGTTTTTTACCTTCTTCAAGAACCTCCAAAGCTAGTACTAGAAACAAAGATTCTAGACTACCTAGGTGAGCCACCACATAACTGTTAACAGTTAAAACACCTGCTGGAAGAAGATGGAACTTGGCCTCTAGTCCATCAAGAATTTCATCCATGAGAATTGCAAAACCAAGAATAATTAAAAAAAACACAAAGCAAACTTACTTGCATCCAGAAGAAGCTTTACAATTTCAAAGTTAGAATGTGAGACACTGTAATGCAGAGCTGTGTTTCCATTTCCATCTGCCATGTTGATGATATGTCTGAGGACAGCAGGAGAAATCTCTTCAAAAGCAGTTATATAGTCTCCAACCATTTCAGGGAGAGCTGACTTCTGACTTGAGACACGAAACCACTCATGCTGGATGGTATTTAAACAAAACCTCTGCCAAAACCAAGACAGAAAAATTTACATATGGGCAATCTGTTTAAAAGATTTTCCATCCTGTAAGTCAGCAATGCAGGTCAAATCTTTTTTAGTCCAATGTGGGAAGAAAGTATTCAGCTCACAAACAAGATGTAGAGACTGAAGCGTCCCCCCTGACTAAAGTCCACTTTAAACCACCGTTTACTTCCTCTCACTTCTTCTGATTTTCACCTCTGACAGCACAGAATTTCAGGGTGAGAATAATCCCAGATTTAACAGTTATCAAATACTGGTGAATGGAAAAAAAAGACCTGCAGAACTACTTCCATCAAATACTTAACTACGTTTATAAATCACTGATGAACTCAAGACTTTCTCACTGGACTTAGCACCATGCTAAGTCAGACAGGCCCAATACTGAGGGACAAATTATCAAATGCACAAAGTATATGAGAATTGGCTGCACAGCAGTTCTGAAGAAGAAGAACTGGTCATTACAGACAATTACAAACTGAACCCAACATCACATTGTAATGTAAAAGGTAAATACTGTTTTGGGGTGAATAGACAGATTTATGGCTTGCATCACATGTGATGAAGTCCCTTCTTTCTGCCTAGTACTGTGAAGACAACACCTGGACTATCTTGTCTGCTCTGATCACTGAATGACACAAAATATTTGGTTGAAACAGTTTCAAAGATAAGCAGCAAGAATGAACAAAAAGGAAATCTGACTTACTGGGCAGACAGGAAGGACTGGAGATGCTCCGCTGAAAAGAACCACTGGGGAAAGAAACCATGCAACATTTGTTGCAGGAAAAAGGAAAAAAAGGAAGAACCTGTTCTTCACCTGAAGGTTGGCTGGCTTTAGTAATAAGAGATTTTAGTTGCAGTGAGAAGATGCAGGCTACACATTCAGGATAAACTTTCCCATGGGGGTATGGACTGCAAGCGGGGAGTAGGAGCCTCCTAGGCAGGGTGACTTGTCTGTTGTGACAAGGTAGGTAGAGCAGATCTCACTGTGGGCCAAGAAGGCTTCCACATTCACCACCAGCTCTGACTTTGAGACACTTTCTCTAACCTGGAAGGACCACCATATCTTTCTCATAAACCCTCACCTGCAAGGCAGCCAGTAAATTCAAGGGCAATTTTGCAGAGAAGACATTCAGAAAGTTTATACAGCCTCTAGTGAAAACACACCAGTATCTCTAGAGGTGGTCTGTGTCTGGTAAAGAGAAAATAATCTACACAGACCAGTGCTACCTATGAATCTGTACTACATAAACACATTAACAGAGTATTTTACATCAGTGCTACTATAATGTGATGTATGTATTCTGTGAACATAGAGTTGAAATGCAAAGGTGGCCATAAACTGACACAATAGAATTTTTTATTTATTTCAGGCACTACTGAGTGCAAAATACCACTAAGAAACTATTTTTAGTCACAGCATCACACACATTATTAAATACACAATACACTTTAAAAATTTAATTAATCCATCACATTCAAAAATATGCAGTCTACAGCTCTTTCTGGTGTAAACAGTAGCTACAAGAGCTGAGTATGCTGGAAGAGGTTGGGACAACTCATACAGATCCTTAGCTACACTGACATTTAAGCTGTTTGGACAAGACTTATTGATCAGCAGACAGAGGACAAGAGCTGATCAGTCTACAGCTTCCATCTACAAAGCACTGCTTGTACTGGAAAACACTTTAGGCACAAGAAAGTAAAATGTAAATTCAAATTACACTTCCAAGGCAGATATCATAATCTGGTTTTGTCATTTTTGACACTTTCAACTCCAAGAGGGACTAAAGCATTTGTTGTTTGAATGCCTAAACTACTTGTGAAGGACAAACACAATTAAAAACTATGTGTCACAACTGTATGAAATACCCTTTCAAAACATTCTCTGGACCACAGATGTCAGCACTGGACACAGACAGTATGACTGTGTCATAGAGACAACACTATTGTCTTTAAGAAGCTCCAGATGCTCTACAGTAGAAGAGAATGACACTAAGTTGTTGCCATTTATATGCACAAGTGTAACAAATGCAAAATTCAATTTCATATCATTAAGCAGTGTTCCTTTGCTTTCAGAGTGCCCTCATAGAGTAGAGGAGGCAATCCCTATCTGAGGAATTTCCAAGAAGGCAAATAAAATTTTATATCCTGAGACTTAAGTATTTTTTTAAGTTTAACAATAAATCCTCCTTACTCTCTGCAGCACTGATACAAAAACCACCAGTGCAGTAAACAAGACCAACAGCATCCTGCACTCAGAAGGCACATCACCTAGTATTTCAGAAGAGACTCTGAAGTTTTTTCACAGGATGCAACAGTCTTCACCCACTGCAGCCTCCTAATGTGAGGTCTGAGAGTTACCATTCCAGTGCTAAACTAAAAAAAACACAGGAATAACAAAAGAATGCACAGGTGCGTTGAAACTGTATTTTCATGTTACTGTTTTTACATGTGTGCCTTGGGACAACAACATTTAAGCACACAAAACACAAGTATATTCTCTGGATGAAAGTGTCCTGGTAGAAAGAGCTTTGTGACTCTTGCAGCAAAGATGAGATCCTCTTCTGCCTAGCCACTGCAGTGCTGGTCCTGTAAAACCAGAAGTTCCCTCTCCCTAAAGTTTTTCTATTGCATCTCAAGAGAAAATTTTCACCTGAAATGCTTACCACATCTTTGTTGGTTAAGGCCTTGGGGTCATCAATGTTGTTTCTCAGCAGATTACAGGCAGAAAGCATCTTTTCACTTAGCTCGTACCTGAGGGAGACAGCAAAATACATGACACGTTTCAATTTTTATATCAGCATTTCAGTATAGAAACATTTGTTTTTCTGAAAGTTGTCTGGGAATGAAAGTTTCCAGGCAAGCCATCTGCTCCTACCATGCAGAAGCCACTCTGGCAGCTCTTCTCACAGACACTCCCTCCACACTGAATGGAGATGAGTGTGGGAAGAGCAGCAGGAATGGAGAGTGGGAAACACATCACTTTCATGCTCTAAGACTTGGCAACCCTTCTAGTGGGAATTCTCACCTACTGCTGTGTGACTGCAGAGCACACTTCATATGCTGTGTACTTTGATTACTTGATTGACAAGGAGAAATGCCAGTAGTTGTGATGGAAACAGAATTAAGCAGTGGGAAACAGCTCAAGAGGTGCCCCCCTGCCAGCTCCCATTCACTGGAACTAGCCTTTCTCATCCCACCCACTCTGGAAATTTACTCTCTTTCTCCAGCCCTCTTAATTTTTACTCCCTTGTCATTACGAATTTCTAAACTCATGGTGGGCCAAAAAAAAGGTCAAAAAGGCCTGTACCAGGCTTTGGCCAAGCATCTTTGCCTAAAACCTGCCTGGAGGATAATGGCAGTTTTTCTGGAAAATTCTCCCAAAAAGCAGAGAAGCTAACACACTCATGTGTGTAAGATGGGCATTTTGGCCCTCATGGATTAGCAGCCAGCTGCTAGTGCTAACAGAGCAGTGAAGTTCTCCACCACTGCCATACATGGCCACACAGCCACATGCACCATGGCCACATGCCCTGACTCTTCCCTCAGAGGGCATCGCCAGAGCACTCAGCTTGCAAGGAATGTGCTCCTTAAGTATGAACAGCTTAAGCTGTTCTGCTGCTCTTCTTCCCAATCAACCCTTGCTACTGTAAATAAAAATCAGAGAGGTCTTTTGAGAGACTGCCCATCTTTTTATGCCACCTGTAAAACAACAGGCTATTCCTACAGTAAAGTAAGCTCAGGGCTCTTCAAAAAACACACTGCTCCAGGGCCTCCAAGGTCTTAATTATAAATTTTTGCATCTCATTTATTTAACAGCTGACAATTACAGATAACTTGATGCTAAGCTACATATCCAGTGAAACGTGACATTATTTTGTTTTAGCTCTTTTACTATTGTTATTCTACCTACCTAATTTTTCAAATTACCACACTGGCAAACCCATGATCTGTAAGAGATCCTTTCACTCTCTCGGTTCATACTTCCTTTTGCTGTTTGCTAACCAAGAAACAGTGAACACTCACCACTTTATTCTTTCCATATGCCTAAAAAGCATAGCCTTGTCTATCAAATTCTACCTTACACAGCAATTTGAAAAGTACCCTAAGACATGACATGTTGAACATGACATGTGTGTGATGGCAGCCTTGAAAGTGTATTACAGTATACAATCTCATATCATATGAAGCACATGATCTCAGTGTCCTCAGTGCTGTACCCCATCATCTCTCTGTGCCATGCCCAAGATGCTGTGGAAAGTGCAAATGCAAGATGCACTTGCAGCAGCCAGCTGACCTGTTGTGCGTGGCTCAAGATTAATTTGTTTGCTTACATGCCAGGACATTAACAAGGCATTGCCTGCTCCCAGGCAAGTGCCAGCTGTGACCTGGGAGAGCCTCTGCTAGAGGAGGCACCAGAGTCTTCTAATGAATCATTTTAAGTCAATGGGGTCAGCTGCTGGAAAGCATACCCTCTGACACCTTCTGCCTGCTCACACAGAGTCATTTTGCCATGAAGCTGCCTCTGGCTACCCACTTGAGGAGGACGAGGGAAGTGGGCAGCAGTCAGCCAGTGCTGGGGCTGATGCTTTCTCCACAAGCACAGCCCACACAGCTTGCTCCATGACAGGAGGCAGAGGTGACATGCCCCACTCTGGAGAGGGTGGGCACCTACCTCTCTCTGATTTCCACCTCCTCGGCCTCACCCTCTGGGAGGGGACTGTCCTTCTCTGCTCCCACGGTGCAGACCTCTGCAGCACAGGGGGCGGGCTGCTTCTCTTCTGGGTGCTGGTCGCAGGAGTACTCGTGGCTCCCGCACTCCTCCTCTGAATCTGAGGAGGAGCTCTCCTCGGAGCTGGAGTCATCGCTGGATGTGGTCTCATACCTACGGGGAGAACGGGCAGGGACAGAGGTGCTTGCTCCACGCCATTCAGCACCAGTCAGTACCTGCTTGCACTGGCAGTGGAAAAATGTCCTGCAAAAGCTTTGTCCTCCTGTTTTTTTCCTCGGAGACCTCTTCTACTCACTGAACTCAGTGTTACTGGCAAATGACACTGCCAGTATTATGTACACACAGTGCAAAGAAAGAAGAACAACCTCTTTTAAATGTCTTAACATTTTATCAGACCTTGCCTTATCACCAGAATGAAATTACTTTGTTCAGAATAAATTGTACTGCCTTACTAGGCAGATATAAGCAGGGAAGCTAACAAACCTATGATAACTTTCCCTCAATATATGTAATGATACTTTTAGCTAATATGTAGGAAACTAAGCAACTGAGATATTTAGGCTATATACCACACAAACATTTGTACTAAAGAAAAACTAATCTGAGGAAAAGGCTAGAAAAGCTATATGAAAACAATTGGATGAAACCATTTTAAAACCACTTTAAAAATGTCTTCAAAACATTCTGGGAGGGCAAGTAATATTTTAAAAGAAGACAATTTTCCATACTGTCCTCTGTATTTGTATAGGAATACAAAGACAGAAAAATTAATTCTACAGCAATGGCATCTCTTGCTGTATTGTTTAACAGTATAATGCTGTGCTTGTCAGCTACCAAAGATATATATAAATTTTGGTTACTACAGCATTGCCTGAGAAATGTCCTCATGGCTGTCTGAGATTGTTTCACTTTCCTGTGGTAAATGTGGCAGCAATCTAATGTACAGGTATTTGAGACTGATGCCATATATGACTTGCAAGCACAAGAGGATTAATAGCTGTTCAGTTCTTCCTTCTGATCCTTACACTCAGTGGTTGCACCTCAGTCTGAAGGACAGCCCAAACCTATGCATGTGTTCCTGGGTTCCTTCTCTTCTTCCTGCTGTGAAAAGTGCTACAGTAACAGATGTTTTGGAGACAGGTCTCTTACCCGCCATTAATGCCAACAAACTGCAGGTTCTTCTTGGTGTTGCTTAAATCCTTCTTCCCATCTCTTTTCTTCATGATAGATTTAAGTGTGCTCTCATTATTAGTACATACTATTAGAAAGGGAGATAAAGCATACATATCAGTATAAATCTGTAGCCAGTTTTGAATGCAGCAGCATTATAGCTGATTTTGCAAAATAACTCTGTATTTTTCAGCAGCTCTATCTGTAATTTACCATCTGAAGCTGGGTTTTCTAATATATATACAGTCATGGTTTGACATGCACATTGGAAATACAGAAGAACAGCTTCAAAATCAGCTGTGGAAACTAGTTAAGCCTAACTTTTCCACCTTACAACATGCTTCTAATCTTCATGATGCTTTAGAAAACCTAAAGAAAAGACAAGAGCTTTTTGTTTTTCTTTGCTATTGGTGAAAAACTTTTAACACTCAAATCTGTTATTCTGTTAACAAAATCTTAATTCTTAGTGTCAGAGAGCAGCAGAATGCCAGAATGAACGCAATTAATACAGACAGCATGTTTAACAATACATATAGCATATTTAACAAACTATTCAACAGGTAGGTTCAATCAAAGATGGTCTTTTAGATTTAGTAGTCATTGAAAAATCTTTTAAACCAATCTCTATACAAAGGAAGGTAAAAGATGCATACAAATTAAAGTTAATTATTAATCCTTTATCTTTCAGTAGATTTTTCTTAGGAAAACACTAAATGGCATTTCACTGATGTACTACAATCTGCCATTTAAAACCTAATCACTACCTGCAGACACGCAGCGTCACACTGTGAATTTCCCCTCAGCTGCATCTTTTCCTGCTTTTTGCATTTTTTAGAATATTGAAAACCTTCTTTAACTGTCTTTCATATTCAGACTCCACCAGCATGATGAAAGGTGAATGTGAGCCAATTATTACCATAGAGACCTGAGGCAAGCTGATCATCCGTCAGATTAATTGGAGTGAGAGCTTTATCCTGAGAAGAAAAAGACTTCCTTCCCTGAGCAGCTTCCACCAGGGGAGTCTTCCTCTCCTCCTGAGTGGGCACAGTGTCCTGCTCCAATTTCAGCGTTCGCAAATTTGAAGTTAAGTGTGTGTTTGCAAGTTGGCCATGAGGGATGTACTCCAAAGTAGCACCTGCCAAAGAAGACAGCAGGCATCACGGATGAGTTAAACAATAACATTTCCATCAATATTGTGATCCACAGGAAAAAAAAAAACTTGTCCTTTAAAATACTCTTTTCTGAGGACCTAAAAAGACTGTGATCACTTTCAGAAAATGCAAAAAAATGGCTGTGTTTCTTTTGATAAAGATATACAATACAAGGACAAGCTATAAAGATAATGGCTTTAAAATGCATGAAAGGAACGTCCTTCTTTTTCCTTCTCTTTCAGTATGAGCAGTGACCTCAGCTCCTGGCACCGTGGTCAGGGTGGGCTCACTGAGCTGCTCCTTGATAACATGCCTGAGGAGCACCGCATGTTCACAGGCTCTGAAGGTTCTTTCTGCAAGAACAGTAACCTTTTCTTTGTACTTGTTTTTTAAGAAATGTCATTTTCCATGAAAGCATAAATTTTTCCTTTTTTTTCCAGTACTCAAACTAATTCTGAAAGCTATGTGCTTTGCCCAATTGCTGAGACAACTGCAATGAACTCCCACACACTACATTTCTTTTTTTTTTTTTTTTTTTGGTCAGGATTGTAGTGAGCTAGTAGTTGTATTTAAACCAAATTCCAAATCTTCGGGTTATACTTTTTTCCCCTTGCTGATTTTTTTGGCATCCGCTCACTTTTTCCCACTGTGTATTCAAAAGGCAGTGCTAATTATGCACAGACTTTTACAGATTCCCCTGGAGTTACTCCAGCTGTGCTATTACAACTTCTCTACAAATCTGCACAAATGCTTTTGTTTGTGAAACACACTGACTGGTTTTTTACACACATGTGCCTCCCCAGTGATCTTGTTAGCCTTCAAGGGAAAAAAAGCTGAAGTTTAACTTGCTTTAAACACTACTACTTTTTTTTCCCCCAGTCTTTTCTTGCTTTCAATGATGTGTGCCTGTATATTATTTTTTGCCTTTGTATTTATCAAAAACTAAGGCTCAGCCTTCTCATTCGAATCTAAGTGGCACTGCACAGGGTGCTAACACACTGTAGTAAGGTACATTCTAAACATTTATTTTTAGACACACAGCTACATCTCTGTCTAGCAAGCTGTTCTTGTTAGACTGCCTTTCCCCCTTGTTTCTTCACCTCAGTGAATTTTTCCTACGACAGGACATAACAAAGCTGATTTTTCCAAACATTGTCACTTCCCAGCAGCTTCCTCCTTTTTGCTCCCATTGCCACCCAAGTCTCTGAGCTTCCAACAAAGTCTAACCCTGCATGCATTTCCCAAAGCACCCTTCTCCAGCAGTGAGGCCTATTGCCCAATTCCATCATGGATTACAGCTCCTCCAACATACCGGGAAAGCTGTCTGCAGGAAAAGGCACACTGCAGGGCATTGACCATCATGTCACAAGCAGCACAGCAAAAATGCTTTTTCTTAAGAGTGAAAACTGCATGTGCGTGTGCGTGTGCGTGTGTGTGTGTGTATGTGTGTGTGTTTGTAAGAAGGCAGCAGCTTCCCGGGCCCCCTAGGTAGAAGTAACCCTTCTAGAGACATGGCTGAGCACCTGGACACCCATGAAAAGCAAGAGGGAAGTCCTGCCCTTGCTCCCCCACCACTACCCACTTTGCCACTTTGCAGCACTGACTGACTTTGGTCAGGTCTCTTCCCAACAGCAAGCATCATCCTTCATCCAACAGCTGCGGAGAAGAGGGCTGCCAAGGTGATAGAACATCAAGCCAACAATGATTTTTAAACTCCCATGGCTGAAAAACAAGGGAACTGTGTCTTTGCTTGCTTGGAGCTGAGGTACAATTAAAGAGTATCAAGCACAGTAACCACTTGCAGCTGCAGCTAGTGGTGGCTGCCTGGGCTGGTTTTACCAGGTCACCCCTTCTGCTCCAGACTGGCCTCTGAGAACATGAAAAGGAGTGAAGGAAACCTGCTCTGAAGCATCCAGAGACATGCAAAGTTCCCAAGGTGCCCAGGTTTGCTTTCAGCAGAACTGTCTGCATAGTCTGCCAGACAGGAGGGTTCTCCTACAGAAGCAGCTGAGACAACCATGGTGTGTCTGGAGGCACAGCTGGGCTTTGCATGCCAGAGCTGGGGCTCCAGCCTGAGCTGAAACAACAGCAGCACCTGGTGGACCCCTGTCATGTCCCCAAAGCCTAAATTTCCTCAGGTGTCTCCCTCCTGCCCTGGGACAGGCAGGGGAGGGAGCTGAAGGGTAGAACAGACAGCAATGAGGACAGTAGTAGACTTCTCTCCCCTGACTCACAGTCTATCCTGAACCTGCCACCAATGCAAGATGATTTCAACAGTTTCCCTCTTCTGGTACATGCATCATTGGCTGAGAAGCACCAGACTGAATTCAGGATCTAGGGCATGATGTCCATGCCTTCCAATGAAGAAGAAAAGGGTTCTGCTCAGCTGGCTCCTGGCACCTGACAAAAGAGGGTGACATCAAGACTTGAGGGCAAGGAGACAATTAATGTGCATTAGGTGAACCAGTCAGTGCACTCATTCGCCCTGCAAAGCTCTTAGATGTCTACACTTATTGCATGCACAGTACCCAATGATGAGGGAAAGAGAGCTTTGGGTCCAACTCAGTATTAATACTGTGAGCCATTAATTATCATTTAATATCAGCTCCCAGGCCTTCCCCTTTTCAAGACACCAAACATAAAGACACTTGGATAGCACTGAGTCAAATCAGTGAGAAAAAGAGACAAAGGAAGGAGCTGTACCACCCAACATTACGGTCCATGATTTAATAGATTAATCTACTGCTGTGCAAACCAAAAAGCCAAATGAACCGAGTTCCTTCTTCCTCCAACAGAACTGCAGGGCCACTCTTACAGCTGGAGGTGCACACCTCTCCAGTGTGGAAATGAAACCCTGGCTGAGGATCACCACTGGTCTACACAGACCTTAAAATACACTGTTCCTCTCACTTCAGAGAGCTCTCAAGTATGCTTGAGCAGAATCCTCCAGGTTGTGGTGCACAGCACTGACAGCAAATCTGCCAACAGGTCAATCCTTAGTGAGGCACTGCCTCCAGACAGAGACCCTCAGGACCCTCAGAGACCCTCCAGACAGATAATAATATTGTCTTGATGATATTCCTTAGCTTACTGTTCCAGGCAAATACTGCAAACTTGATGTAAGTTTCTAAGTATTGATATAGAATAGTGAGCTACAGAAGGAACCTGTCAAAAACTTCTTATGTATTTTTCAATATAGTAGACAATTTTGGAAAAGTTGAGGTGTAATTTAGAGGCAAAAGTATGACACACCAAACAAAAAACTTGCTAGGTTCATCTGTACATAAACACGCAGAAAGCAACTTCATCTGTACATAAACACTTAGCAGAAAGTTGCTTTTATCAGTAACACAGAGAAACAAGGGATTGGACCATCTTCAGGGGTTTAGCTCCAGTGATTTGAAGGAATGAGAATACATATTTTTAATTTTTTAGAAGGAATCTCCTCTCATAAATCACTTGTGCTTCTTTTGAAAATCTCACCAATTTAAACCAGGGTGACAGCAAAGCTGCTACAGAGAAGCAACAGACTACCCATGCCATTTCTGGCACCTATAATATAATGTTATTAGGATGCAATTTTCCTTCTTAATTGCAGACTTTCCCTCACATTTATGACAGCACAAGTAGTCATGCTGTTAGTTGGTTCAGGGAACTCAACAGATTCTTTTGAATTTGTGATGAACTCATAGGAACAGAAGTCTGGCCTTCACCCGCTTTTGAAAATTTCCATTTAGTTTGATGGAAGCAAACCTAAGTATTATCATAAAACAAATTTAGCTTGACAGTACTTTTATCCTACTGGAAATCAAGAGAAGGGCAAGCAAGGCTGGGGGATTAAATACCATCAAGATGAGAACCCAGCTCTCTGGATGGAACATCATAGGCTTGTAGGTTAAAAAAGTGCACAAGCTTTTCTTATGTGGTAGCTGAGAAAGATTTTATTTTTAACCTTTTGGTCAGTGCAAGCATTTATTTGCACAATATGTTTATAATAGTCAGTGATACAAGCTACACATTCCCCACTAAAGACAGTGCTCAAATACTGTCTGGAGCATATATAGCAAGGAAATACTTTTCTTTTACACTGCATGATTTCTTTACAGTAACAATAAGCTCATTACAAAATTATTTTAACTGAAGTACTCTCCTCCAGTGTTTTTAAACTGTCATGCCTAAAAAGTGTTTTTCTAAAACATAAATTATTTTAATCCACTTTCAATTTGGTCTATATATCAGAACTATTAAAGAATAAAACTCATTCTACTAAGGTACATAAAAAGGCAGTAATAAGCAAACATGTTATGTTTAAACATTTGCAACGATTGATAGTAACCCATCCAACTGATGAATGCAGTACTTTCACAAGACTAGAAAGCAGTTTCATTATAAAAGGTACTTTTGAGCCACTCCAGGTTAAAAGTCAGTGAACTCAAAGTTTCAAAACAAAAAATTACCACACATGAGCTTTTTATACAATAAACTGACAGAAGGCAGATTCTCTTGGGGCCTGAGCATTGGCAGACGTTGAACCATCCTTCAGCTCCAGGGAAAATACTCCTTCTAATAGGATGAAGGCTCTAGTAAGAGGAATGCAAGAACAATCTAATTTTCACTCCCACTTTAACCATTTTCTCTGTGCTAAGAAGTTGTTTTCTATCCCCAAATTAGACTGCGAATCCAGCTTGTTGAAACTGGAAGTTGAACCCAATTCTTTTCATTAAACATGACTGGCCACAAAAGATCACACATCTTTGAAGCAGATAATCATCTTACTTATGAAAGGCTCTCTTTTCCAAGACAATTGTGTGTGAAGCTTGGTGAGAGCCATCCTTCATCTCCCTGAGGAGTGGTGGTTCAAAGCATCTCATGATGCTGGGCACAGTAGGAAGGTCAGCTGGGAGTACTTCTTTCTCTCTCATTCATGTGGATTTAATTCTATCAGCTGATGTTTTATTGTTGCTGAAATATGACAACACTTCCTTGGAAAAATGGGAATCTCTTGCCATTAAATATTCATAGCTGTGTCTGTTACCATGGGAGTGGAACTCCAAAACAGAGCTCAGTGCTTGAACATTACATCTCTGTGCCACACCATAGGGAGAAAACTGGGGCTCTATCTAACAGATAGCTTAGCAGACTGCAGATTGCCACTCTATAAGCAGCAATAAATTTGAAGGGAAAAATAATCTATACTGTGGTAAATTATGTTCTCTGCTAACTGAAGCAGAAGCCAGGAAATAGAGCAGCTTTTACATTCAAACACTACAAGTAGTGCTACCACTGAGTCAAACAAGCAAATGACAACAGTAATGAGCTTGTGTTAACATATGACATGGGAAGGTACATCAAACCTCTCAGAAGAGGTTTATGGAGGCTGGCATCATTTTTGAACAGCATTCCCATTGAGCTTCCCATGTTGTCACAGTTAGCAGAGAGCACCTGCCAGTAAACATGTAGAGGAGGCACTGTATTCTCTGAGACACCAGCCAAACACATGTAATTAAACAGAATTCATGTAGAACTTAGGTGGGACCATCTGCGTGGCTGTTCTGTGTCATGCACAACCTTCCAGGAATGTGGAAAGTGCTCCACATCTTCCCAGCAGACTGATGGATGTATCCTGCTTGCTACACAAGCGAGAACATCTGTACAGAAACTTAACCTGATGATTAAGGCATGCATCTGTGGCAGCTGGAGCTGAGGACTTCCTTCACCTGCCCAGACACAGGCACAACCACTGTGATTTGTAGCAACCCAGAGTTTTACAGGATCACCACCATACCTGTGCCACATCAGCACAGCCTTCTGAGCCTCAAGCAAGCCCTAAGTCTTCAGCTGCAATAGCATGGTCTGTGCTGCCAGGAGAGAAGCTACCAACTAACCTGTCAAATGACACACTCTTCAAGAGAAAGGTGTCTCCAACACAAGAGCTGCAAAGAAAAACAGCTTTCTGCAACTGCCTGCATTACAGCTGACAGCACAGAAGAAGACAACCATGTTCACACTGCCTCATTAGTCCAATTTTGGGGAACCAGGGCCTTCTCGCATCACCATCATTCTTTTGGTCTTTCCACTATCCCTCAGCCTGCTTCCCCAGCTCTGGTTAAAACTTAAAAGCTGAAAACCTTGGAAGATTTTCCACCAGATGGCACATCAAGATTTCCAAACCCTCTAGACATTCTGACACCACATGCTTCCTACTTCACTCCCTGAAGTTTTAACTCAAAAAGCTGCCCCCTTCCTCAAGATGACTAAGTAGTGTAATGCTTCTACTGGGACACTCAGTCAGGATTGTTTGAAAATGTGACAACAAAACTGATATCTGAAGACCACTGAGGCAAAATAGCAATGCATTTTCAGGTCAAGTGTGCTCAGATAATTTTTCAGGGCAATGGCAGATCAGTTGTTCTTAAATACCATTCTTGAAAACTCCCTGCTAGTGAAAGACAGGCACCTAAACTTGTAAAAGATTTGTGAAAAGTCCTTGTAATTAGAACCTGTACAAGTGACATTAGGCTTCTGGCTGATATCTCACAAAACACATCATATGAGCATTCAAATATAACATCCTGAAAATTCTTTAAAAATCTAATGCAACAAACAGAAGAGATTAATCCACTTGCCTCCCTTTAGGCTTCCTATATGCTGTCTAGTCTAAGAATATGGATCAATTAGCATCTAGGTTTGTGACCCATATCCATACGGATAAGCTGGACACACAAGCTGCCAAGGCCAGCTAACATGACTTTGCAGAGTGGGAATGTGCTCATCTGGCCAGTGGGTTTGAATTCCCTAAGGTCAATAGGGCTGCTGAAAGACAGTACATATGTAAATGTTAATAGGAGTTGCCAAGTTACAGAAGGGAAGGTGATTATTTTGCAACAAGCAAAATACTAATTGCTAACAGACTTGGCTCAGAGATGATCTCAGTGGTCTAAGGTTTCTAGAGATGAAAACTGCCAGCCTGTGTCCTGCTCAGCAGGCTCCAGCTTTCCTGCCTGTGTCTCCATCACCTGCCACAAACTGTGTCTGGGAAGGTGAGGTGGCAGAGGCCCCTGCAGCACACCCTGTCTCCCCAGCAATAACAGGGAGATAAATCTGTAAAGCTGAGAACTCGGCTGATGTGCTACCTCAGAAGCAGCACAGAGCACTGATCCAGTAGTATGGCAAACTGGTACCCAAATCATGTGGCAAAACCAACAAGGACAAAAGCAGAAGATGAGAGGCGCTCTTTCTTCTCCAGACCAAAGTCCCACAGCTTTAATGTGGAACACCTCCAGGAGAGGAAAGAGAGTCCAGAAGGGGAAAAGAGGGAGAGGTAACGTTGTCTGGGAGAAGAGAGCACGTCTTGAGTCTTGCTTTTGTCCTTGTTGGTTTCCCCAGGGTCCAGAGCCAGCCTAACTGATTCCCACGAAGAGATAAACCACAGCTGGCATATGCCTCAAAGCTAGCTCAGGTATTTTTGCCCGAAAAGAAATTGGCCTCTAAGAGATACTTCCTAAGATGCTCTTTGAATAAAACATTAAATATGACACTACTGATGCTAATTGGAAACTGACACTTCAGCCTGTTTTTCTAAAAAAAAAAAAATGAGGTGCATGCAGTCATGCTTCTCTAAATAGCTTCAACTCAGTTGCTTATTTGAACTGAAGTTGAATAAAAACTCAGTGCTCAGAAGGCTTTTTTGTGTTTATAAAGCTTTACAAAAATCAGTCTGAGATGCCAGGCCCAGAGAAAAGGGAACTGGCTGAGTTCATACACACACCTGAAAAGCTACATCCAAGAGATCTAAATGTGAGGAAAAAGACTTATTAAGAGCCCACAAGCTGTCATGAAATACTGATGCATGGAAAAAGAAAGGCTCTATTAGTTCCAATGATTACAGAATTATCCAATTTAGTGCTTCATTCAGCAAATAATCTCTCTACATGTAACACATGACCTGTAATACCATAGGAAGGGCAGCAGGACCAGGACCAACATATAAATGTATTAAAGGCAGTATTTTCAGAATGAATAGAAAGAGACAGGGTAAAATTTCAGGCTTAAGACCTCCTTTCCACTCCAATTCTCCATGGATCTAAACTGTTATAGACTGTAGCTTGATTTATGTATGCTGTCCAGGCATCCCTCACCAGGGACTAAAAATAAAGAAATTTTACACTCATCATCCACAGCTAAAGATAATGGCATTACAAGTTAAAATAAAATTATTCCAAAATAATTTTATCAGGAATGTGAAATCTGAATCCACGTATTAACATTTTTAGTAAATATGATCTGTTGTTCCACCTGTGTCTAAATGCTTTCAAACCTCTTGACTACACATTTGATACTGTGCAGTAAAAGCTGGGAAAGGAATTAAGGATTTACAGCTAGTGATAACTCTGGTTTGCTGTTTTACAGACATTTCTGATGTCTGCTAAATACTATTATTATTATTATTATTATTACTATTACTATTATTATTATATCACTACTTCTAAGTAGACTGGAATATAAAGTCCAGGCCAGAAAGATAAAAATATTGCTTATACAGTATCATATTGCATGATTGCAGACAGAGTATCATCTGTTTTCCGTACCACTACATAAATGTTGCTTATTCCTTCACTATGAGAAAGTAAACCTTTGAGATTTTTAAACTCAGCTGATTACGTGGATGGCTCTATTTAGCACATCCACAGATGTGCTAAAAAACAGATTTACCAAGCTGCATTTTAACAAAAATAGGTAAGTTTTAAGACAGTAAGCAAGCTGCAAGACCTTTATGTAACTATTTAGATTAGCCAATAACATTATGCTGACATTAAACAGTACATACTCAAAGGTATTTTCACTATTCAGCATCTACAGGACATGCATTAGAGCCAGTCTTTGCCACCTTCTTAACCTCTTGTTTCAGTCACTGTATGGCAGGAGCAAGAAGGAGGTATCTAACAGCCACCACCAGGCATTACATATTGGTTTCCAGGATGCCACCATTTACAAACTTAATAGTAATGTGGTTGGATTCACTGATACTAAAAAATGGCTAAGTTTTAAACTAGATGATCAGACACATTAAAAAAAATTAAAAGTACTCAACTCTACCCCAGGGAATAAAAAAAAAAATCCCTCAAAATAATTGTCTATATTTTTAAAATTAAAAAATAAAAAGCAAGGAGTGTTTAAATTAAAATTCTTGCCTTTCCTGAGGGTCACCAAAACCTCCAGCAGTAGTTATGCCTTTCAAACACGAGGCTGTAACTAGGGATTACAACAAACAGTTACTGGAACAGAGAAAGTCCAAGATGTGGCTTCTGTGAAGTGCTCTGGAGTTGCCCATTATAAAGCAATCAGCCCCGCTGGAATAGGGAAAGCACTCCACAGCTCTCTGTCTGAGCAGCACAAGGAACAAAGGCAATGTGCCTTTGGAAGAAATACTACAAAATCTAGGCAAATGTCTGTGGAAACAAGTCAGTTTGATACCAACACATTAAGTGACTTTTGGCTCTGAAAAATCTGACACTGTTGTTTTTAAAAATATGCATGCCAAGTTTAAAATTCCAAACCCATGGGCATTAACCTCAAAACTCCTGAAGTTATAACATGAAGTCAGCACGTTGGTGGTTAAACCTTTCAAAATTTTTGACACCTCTCTTGCATAGTCAGAGACATGGCACCATCATCAACAGGACCTTCAGAGCTTGCTGGACTGGGAGAGATAAAACTGCTTTTTCAGCTGCCAGCAATGGGTCGGACAGAATACCCAATGGGCGTTCCATAACAGTGCTATGCTCTGTGCTTCTTTGGGGAGGGCTACACAGTGGCTTCCAGACTAACTGAGAGGTTAGCAGGCAACTGATCTGCAGCCCTGGAAAAGAGCCGAAAAATGCACCAGATGCGTGCCTTGATGCTGGGCTTACCTGATGGGGTGCTTCTCTCCATGCACTGCTTCTGAAGGTCCAGGCTATGCAGCTCCTCTGTACTGGCGTATTTCATGACAGAGTTGATGGAGGTGAGGGTGCTGATGAGTTGTGAATTGAGAGATCCAATCTGGGAGTGGGGCTCCCCAAAGGCTTCTGCCAATTCACTGTAATTTTCAGCAAGCAGCATCTGCTGTTCCTGCAGCAGCTTCTGCACGCGTTCAATGTAGTGATCCAAGCCTGTCCTGAGCTCAGATGGAGGCAGAGGGCTCTCCGACTGACCACTGACGGGGTCGCACACAGACTCTCCCCCCACACCTATGCTCCTGGTGCCAGCTGGGACAACCGGCAACGGCGGGGGTCCACAGGCAATGCTCCTCATTTTCAGACCAACCAGATAGTTCTCATAAACGCTTATCTGCCCAGTGCCACAGTCTTTGGTTTTTACTGCAGAAGGCTTTTCAAAGCCGGGGTGGCTGGAGAGCACGGTGCCCACTCCAACTGAACGCATCTTAGCAGACGCGTGTATGTCCTTCACCCGGCCATCCCCCACTGCCACACTCCGCAGCTCCACGCCGTCCGTGCCGGTCTGCTTATCACAGCTGCTCAGAGTGGTGTTAGTCCCACAGTCTGCCAGGCAGGCCACCTCCGTGCTGGTGCACTGGCTCACCATCTCCAAAGCCGTGCTGGTTTGCCGGCTAGCTGTGGAAGGCACAGCCATCACTGTTGCCTCGGCCCTGGGTACAGCCTCTGTGGCTGTTTCACGGGACACGTGTTCCTTGGGCACACAAACCACCACGTTCACCGAGCAGTCCCCGCAGCCCACAGACCTCACTCCTCCAACCGCCTGTGCCATCTGGCAAGGGCTCGGCACCTCTGACGGCTCCTCTGTGTTGACACCTGTCTCAGAGATGCTTGTCTCTGTGCCCACAGACTTATCATGGAGCTCCATGGACCTCCCTGTGCCCTGATCTTGCACGTCTGCCCTCTCCCTCACCAGCCATCGGCTCATCAGGAGCTCGGGGCCCACAGCCGTGCTCCGCGTGGCAGGTCTGCAGGAGGTGCCGATGCTGCTCGTCTGCAGATGGTTTCCCACTGACGAATCAGCAACGTCCACGTGGTCTCCCACCATTTGGTCTCTCGTTTGTACGACAGCCTCCACCATCCTACTGACAACATGGGGCTGAGCCATCATGGCTTTATCCACCTTCTTTCTAGACCCAGCTGCCTGCAACTCCTGTTTTAATTTGGTCATTTCCCTGTCATGGGTGGTTTCCTTTAACTGCACCTCTAGTCTATATATCTTCTCCTTAAGGGCTTCGATGGTCTGCTGCTGAAGCTCTATCTCCTTCTCAGCCTCTGTAGACAATCCAAGCATGGCCTCTGTCACCCCAACTCCACACTCCTTCACTTCTTTCTCTGTTCCCACAGCTATTTCTTTGTGTTGCCTTGCCAATCTGTTGTATATAACGACATCGTTCATGTTCTCATCAGCACCCACAGCAACAGATCGGGCTTCTTTTGTCAGACTTACTCTGTTCACCTGAAGGTTTGCCGGACTTTCGTAGCTGCTATCTTGGATTTTTTTCTCCAGGGCTTGCATTTCAGCAGTCAGCTGCCTGAACTCCTCTATCCTCTGAGAGCTCTGCTCCACACTCTCCATCTCTTCCTCACAATCTATATACAGTTCTCCACCTCTTCTCACCTGAGACATGTGTTCCCACTGCTCTGCATTTCCTGCACTATAGGATCGCTTTCTGAAACCGTATGTGTCATTTTGAGTGGCTTTCCTATGGTTTTTCAGTTCAGCCATCATGTGCCTCTTCTCCTCCTGCAACACTGAAATTTTGACCTGCAGCACAGGAATAGTCTTGACTTGCTCCTCGAGCTCCTTGAGACGCTTGAGGGCAACTGCCATTTGCTCCCTGATGTGCTGCAGATGCACCGGGCTCACGTTGGTGACCGGTGTGGATATTCCCGAGCTCATGGGGCTGTGACGAATGGAACTGCCCAGTGAGGAGCTGAAACAGGCACCATAGTCACCGTTCCCCTGATACCCATTCTGCAGGTGCTGAGACACATGACTGTACCCACTGGATCCCACAAAACAGGGGAGGGAGCTTGTGGAGCCCATGCCTCCGAAGCTGGAAAGTCGAGGCCTGCGGACATCTCCAGGCGTGACCTGCATCATCCTCTCCTGCTCCAGTCGCCTCCGTGTTTCCATGAGGGTTTTTGTTACAAGGAGGTTGTGCCGAGGAGGCTGGGGGGAGGGAGGAGGAAGCTGTTTATTCTCTGGGACAGTTAAGTAGGTAGGAGATACTTCAAAAGAAACCGAGGGTTTGGCAGGGATAGGCAAGGTTACTTGACACCTCGTTGCCAAAGACTGCTTGTTCTCATCACTGTTCGATGAAGATAGAGACTCTGTGGAGGTCCAGCCACTGCACTGGCCACCAGAATTCTTAGTAGCCACCGAGGCTGGTACAGCTTTCCTCCTCTTTCTTATATTTAGCTTCTTAATGGTATTCCCCTTTTGTATATCATCCACGTACTTCAGAAAATCCAAGTCTAGCTGGTAGCCATAAGGTGTTTCCACAAAATAAGGGTCTTTACGTTCTTTTTCATCTTCTCCGTTTACATTAACTTCCTCTTTTTCTGGAAAAGAAGAAACAGAATCAGCATTCAGTAAACGACGTACTCACACACAAGCGCAGAAGGACGGGTGCTCACTGCACGCCTGAGGCAGAAACTGCTGCTGCAGCTCAGCGAACAGACCGACTTTCCGCTGACTGACCCTTAACACTAAATCCTGATTAACTTTTTAAAAGTTAATCAGTGGGTTTTCAAATGCTGAGAAGTGCATACCCACATAACTGTGAACACATGCATACACAGAGATAGCATCTGTTACTGAAGGGGCACAGCGAGTATCTCAAATCCTTCCAGTCCTTGCTCAAATCCTTCCAGTCTTCCTATGCTCCACAAGCTTTCCCACATGTTATGTTATCATGTAAAGACCGCAGGATTACAATGTACCACACGAATCATCCGCAGACCAGCTTCTCTAGAGGGTGCATTCAAGCAGGCAATGGGAACTCTGACCCTGCTCCTTATGCAACTGATGCCACTGGACTTTACACAGCTCTGCAGCGCTGTTTCATGGCTCTGCGAAGTGCTGCTGCAACAGCAGCACCACCAATTTGCTCTCAGCTCGTATTACTTCCACCAGCACCTCTGCCTCTTTCATTTTAAACTCCGTGAAGCTCCACCACCACGACAGGCAGCCAGATCCCCTTCCAGCAGGGTCCCGACCCCTCTGCTCAGGGGCAAGCGTCATACAAGAGGTGCACCCGCCTGCCCTCCAGCCGCAGGACTCACCTGTTCCTGAAGCAATCTAAATAAAAAGTTCAGTACATCGGCTGGGTTTTCTCAGGCTGCGTATTTATATACAGCACTGCCTTACAACCTGCTCCTCCTGGCCTCACCCTTGGCAGGAGGAAACATACAAATAAACGGGAGGACAAAAAAAAACAACCCAAAAAAAAAAACGGAAAAACAACTATTGCAAGTTATGCGCTGGAGGAATAATAAAAGCCAGCTTTCCGGTTACCTGACTTAGCCACATGTCTCTGCTCCCACACTGCAAATTTTCCAGCCACGTATGGCTGTCCCAGCTTCATGTGTCACACGCCGGAGCCCTGCCTCCCTCCGGCTCGCTGCTGCTTCAATCACCCCATAAGGAAGCGCCGTCCTCCTCCCCCGCGCCGCGCCGCGCCGCGCTCCGCCCGCCCCGCTGCCCCCTGCGCTCCCTCCCGCTTCCCAAAGGAGAGGCTCGGGAGCCGCGTCCTCCGAAAGGAACACAAGCCTCAGGGAAGGAGGAGGCAGGGAGCAGAGAGGAGGGGAAAAAAGAAGCTCTAGACTTAGTGCAACTACAGGAAGTGACTTCATGTTGTACTGAAAAGGTTTTCGGCGGGGGAAGCTCCTGTTTTTCCAGTCTCCTTGGCATACTTAGGAAAAGCTTTGCCTGCAAACAGTGTAACTGCTCTATCATGGCATGCCTTTGGCTACCACAGGACATCCCGAGCTATGGAGGAGGACGCTGCTCAGAAGAGCCTGCCATCCACGGTTCGGGAAGAGAACAGCACGGAGGCACAGACACGGGCACGCACATGTCAGAGCCGCAGCACTGGGGCCGGCCCGGTCACCTTCGTACCTCGGTTGTGCAGTGTAGACAGACGGCTCGACAGACACAAACAACCCCCCCAGAGCACATGTTTCTGCTGAAAGACCAGAGTGTCAGTGTGGTGTGGTATTTACTTACAGATACACCCAAAATAGCCGTCTAAATACCACTGGAAGCAAAAATACATGCATACAAAAACACTTCAGACACATGCGGACCCACAGCTCCGTGCTGTCCAGTAGGACTGCCTCAATGTCAGGCAGGGGAACAATCTCCAGGACCCCCACTGTCATGGAGAGAATGAGAGCATATTCTCTAAATTACTCCTCTTCCTCCGTGAAGTCAGTACTCTGCTCCCAGATTCTCATGCTGGCTCCATTCCCTGCAGACAAACTCTCCACACCCCAATACCTCCACACCCTAGGCTGGTCCTGCCTGCACCCTAAGTTTGTGCCCACTCTCTCCTTGACCCTCATTCCCTGTACTCTTCTGGATTCTTTTTGCCTTGTCCTCATACTTTGTATTTCTGAACTATTTTCTCCCTGTATTTCTTACATCCATTTGCTTGCACCACCAATTATAGACCAAAATCTGGTCCAGCCCATGTAAATTCAAGCTCCATCGGTTTTACCTGTTGTCCCATTTTCTCCAGTTCCTTTCCTTTGCTTGTCTTGGTCCTTGTCCTCCTACCCAGCAACATCTCTGATTTTCCCATCACTACACCAGTGAAGTCAAACAATTTTTCTAAACTCTCCTTAGGCACAATGAATAAGTGTTGGATGGGGGAAGGAAGAACAGACTTTTCCTCTGTGAAGGGCCTAGGACTTAAGAATTAATGCATCTTTGGAAAAATATTCATAAATCCTCTAAAAAGACATGCAAATCTCATGTTCAGTCATGGGAGTCAAACTGGGATCTCTTACGTATTTTGTTCTTCATGGAATTAAGACTGCTAAACAGAAACCTATAAAAAATACAGTAAGAGAGAAACAACCACTCTGACACTGAATCCCTCAATAAACTTCTCTACAACACGTGCATGCAACTCAGTGTCTTCACAGTGGAATCTCTCTGGTCCTCAACTTGAGCTGCAGCACTGCCAGGACTGAGTTTGTTTGTGGTGAAAGCACAAGACGTGCCTGGAGCTGAGAGCCTGCTGCTTCTCCTTAAAACAGCACAGTGAGCATTCCACCCATGCGACCCCAGTATTGTCAGCTGACCCCTGGAGAACTTCTTGGTACGTTAAGACAAAAGGGGATCAGGCATGCAATCCACTACCACCACCAACACAACACTGATGCAGCTTGCAGGAACTGTGCCAAGCCTTTGTGCATTTTGTTGTTTCAGAGAAAAGTCAAAATGGGCGTGCCTGCTAAACATGAAACAAAACAAAACGGACGGCTGTTTTGAAGCAATAAAAATGGTTTTGTTGGTTCCAAAAGGGGAAAAAAATCTAATAAAAATGAAATTAATAAACACCTGGTAAGGGTGCAGCCTTTTCAGCCCTTAGGTCGTGGATGAACCATGGATACATTCACTTCCTAGCTGTGGTGGGTGAGTACCAAATGCTACACCAGCAGGTACCCCAGATGAACCTCAGTGTCCCTTCATGCCCAAAGACCTCAAGTGAGCCAAAGATTCCTGTGCCCACACACATAGAAATATTGCAGCAAACACCACACAGTACAAACACTCTTGTTAGGCTCCTTGTCCCATCCTTGGCCAGGTCATCATGGACACTGGTGAAGTTAGAACTATTCCCTAGCCTCTGTAGTATATCAGGCAAGTATTAATCACAGGTGCAGATGCACAAACACATACACTTTTGTCTGTACAAATGCTGCAGACACTCTTCTTTTCGTAGAAAAGGAAGATTGGAAAAGACCTTTAAGATCATCAAGTCCAAATGCAATGAGACACAAACACATCATGTTTTAAATCCAGTACCAGTGAAGCAGAACACTCTGTGAAGCATAGAGAGTTTGTTGTGGTACTGTCATTATTAATGCATTTCTCCAAAAGTACACATAGACTTCATTTCCCTCTCCCTGCTACAGGATAACCATGGGCAGGAGGACACAAGTAGCGTTTAAAAAATGTACTCCTCACTTTCTGTACCACTGGGACTGACTCTGTCCAAACATTCCAGTCTTGCCAACTTCTATTAAATTATATCCTATCCAATGCACTACACAAAAACATCACTATATTAAAATATCAAGTCAGCTCTACCTGAGTCCACACTAATCATGGCAGTTTTCAGACCAGGAGAACTGGAAAAAGAATAGAATATTTAGTTTCTGTGCCACAGGACTTCTCAGGAAGACAAAAGCAAGGGGAGTGTGGGCACACATTGAGTTTTGGTTCTGCATGCTAGAAAACCTTTATTGTAGAGCTGACTTGGAGGGTCCAAGAAGAGCAAACACAAGATGTTATTTCCAACACTGAAAGTCTGAGGTGCCTTGAAAAATACAGATATCATATGTTGAGCCCACTGTCTCCATCTGGTTATGCTATCTGCTCTAATGCATTTTTATCATGCATTTGACTCTACTAAAGTAATATGTTTTATTGAAATATTGTTATGAATAACAGTCTCCTTCCAGAGTTATGGCGTAAGACAATTAATAAAGAATGTTGCAAAGGAAAAAATGCAGAAGCAATAGTTGGGATAAATGGAGTCAATCAGTATTTTTATATGCTCAACTTCAATTTGAAAGCTTATCTAGGCCAGGAAAAGGAATTAAAAAAGAAAAGTTCTGACTTTTTGATTCCTTACTACAACAGAGAATAAATTGGTGAACTTTCCCCTTCTCCTCCCACCTCCAAAATACTACTTTCGTTCTTTTCTTTTTCTACATTTTACTATATATAAACATCAATTTCACCTTCTAGAAAGATCCAAAACTCATGAGGCCAAGCACTTTTTTTTTTTTTTAAGTCAAATTGAATATTTGACCATTTTTCTTTCATTCTCCTTTTCAAGCATTGGGATTTGAATATAAGTTAAACAAAACAACCACAATAAAACCTCTTGGAAAACAGACCTTAACCTTTCACACTCATTTATCACTTTTCTCTTGGCTAGCAATATACAGGAGATGCCATGAAACTACTTGCTCCCCAACAGTTCAATCTAGGTCTATATTGTTTTCAAAAGTGCTGGTGGGGAAAAGTCCAAAAACTAAACTGTTGACCTAAAAGATTTTTTTTTAATTCCAAGAACCTAGAGAGAAAAAACTTAGAGAAACAGCAAATAATTTCTGTACTTTTCCAGACACAGCAGAAGCATCAAGTGTTTGATTTTCTCTTTGCAGTTACAGCACAAAGTGGCAATGTGAAGCACACCTCAGGTGTGGAGTACACACTGGCCCAGCAGGCAGGACAAGCCAACAAGCTGCTCATGGTCATACCCTGGGGCTGGGTGCTGGCCTCAGCCACCCCTCCTGCAGCACAAGGCTGTGGGGCTGGGATGGCCCAGCTCTGCTTGTACAAGAACACTGCACAACTGCCCAGAATGCTACACTGTGCTGTGGATGTGGCTGATAACACCTTCATCTCTTTTTCTGCCACAGAAACCAACCAATAAATACTGCCTTGTAAGGAAGGTAGGCTGTTTTGCTCATACTCATCTGCAGTCATGCTCTAAGCAAATGTGATGCAACTCCTGATGCACCTGATACTGCTGGGTATGGGGTACTACAGTCCAAACCAGAACAGGCCCTGCTACCAAACCCACACTTAGAGGGATGGAGGATTCTCCTGTCACAGAGGAGCATTTACTGCACATTTTGCCTAACAAATAAATCTCTGGTGTAAAATGTATGCTGCAAATTTAATTTGGAAAAAAATGAGAAGCAGAAAACTGGGAAAACACTTAGTTTTTAGATTACTTTTCAAAATTTATATGCCAACACCCCAGCTGGAGAGCTGACTTTTAAATCTGACATCTAAATACTCAGTGCTTAGGGTGGGGGTTGTAATCAGAAAATGGGGGATATCAACTTCCGTAATAATAACAGAGAAGGGGTGAAGCTGTATAGTATTTATATGGGTTTTATTTCACAATGTAGATGCTCCAGCTCAGGTATTTGCAGTGGTTAAGCTGCAGAAATGAGAATCAAGTAAATTCAGAGTACAGTCAATTCTTAAGATACAGAGATGTAGTACCTTAAGTCAATGAACATAAGCAGCATCAGTTGAAAAGTGATGGTTCAGATGGCTGCTGTGTTTTGCTTGCTCTGGGAACAAACACCAGGGCACTGGGCTAAGATGGCCCATTTACAATGCAACTTTGGTAAAAGAAGGAATTTAAGGAATTTATCTGCTCTTTTAATACCATGCTGTTTCTAGAAATAGGATGAGTACAGCAACAGGAGAATAAACAATCACAGCCACAATGCAAATAACATTAAAAGCGTCACTACATGGCCTCATAGAAAGTGCCTCTCCAGCTTTCTTGCAGGCCCCCCTGTATGTGCTCAGAATGTTGCTGGAAGGTCTCCCTGGAGGCTTCACTTCCCCAGGCTGAACAACTCACACTCTCTCAGCCTGTCTTCACAGGAGAGATGATCCAGCCCTCTGATCATCTTAATGACCCTCCTCTGAACTCACTCCAGCAGGTCCACATGCCTCTTATGCTGGGGGATCCAGACCTGGACACAGTATTCCAGGTGGGGTCTCACAGGAGTGGAGAAAAGGTGGAGAATGGCCTGTTGGTCACACTTCTGTGGATGCAGCCCAGGATGCAGTTGGCTTTCTGGGCCACAAATACACATTGCTGGGTTATTTAAAGCTTCTTGTCAAACAGCATCCCCAAGTCCTTCTCCCTGAGGGTGCTCTCAGTCCATTCTCCGCTCAGCCTGTATTTGTGCTCAGGATTGCCCCGATCCAGAACCTTTCACTCGGCCTTGCTGTACTTGAGGACACAGGCCCACCTCTCAACCCTTCTGGATGGCATCCCTGCTCCCTGGAGTGCTGACCACACCACATGACCTGGAATCCCTGGCAAATATGCTGAGGGTGCTGCCACTGATCATGTCACCAATGAAGACATTAAACAGTGCCAGTCCCATTGCTGACCCTGGGAGGGTGTTACTGATCTTCATTTGGACATTGAGTTGTTGAGTCCAACTCTTTGAGTGCAGGCATCCAGTCTGTTCTTTATACATCTATCAAATCCATGTGTGTCTGGATTAGAGAGGTGAGACAGTGTCAAATACTTTGCATAAATCCAGGTAGATAATGTGGATCCAACCATCCACTGTCACCCCACCACGAAAGGCCCCCACATTTGTTGGGCATGGTGTGCCCTCAGTGAAGCCATGTTGGCTGTCAGGAAACACCTCCTGATTTTTCATGTACATAATTTTCAGGAGGATCTCCTCCATGATCTCACCTGGCACTGAAGTGAGGCTGACTGGCCAGCTCTTGCTTTGGTACTGCGATCAGATGGATGCACTAGTCTGGATGTCCCACTGTCACCTCCTCCTCAGGGCTCAATTCCTCAACCACAGAACAATTTCTTAACCTTGAAGAGGTTAAGAAGAGACTCTAGCTGTTATTCTTCTCTTTGGTACATAGCTGGCTCTCTTTGCCAGCTACAACAGAGCATTTTGGTGTCTCATAGAAAATGCTCAGAATGCTTACCAGCCAGCTAATCAAAGGAGGTTATATCTAGTGAATAGCCCTTTTGGTGTTAGAACAGGGTCTTTCAAGGTCACATTACCCATTTTCACACTGTTAAGTGTTTTCTTTCACATGGTACAAACAGACTTAACTACAGAATTTATATCTGAACATCATATACCCACAGCTAAAAGTTATTTCTGTGAGCTGAAAGCAAAAACCACCTTCCAAAAACACACCTCTTAACCCTCTCTAGACCTTTTAATGTCTAAAACTTTTACATCAAGAATCTGTGAACTGAAAACTTGCAGCTCAAACAAAAGTTAATTTAAACTAGAAAATACATACTATAAGAAAATTGTGCAAATTAATTAATCCTGAATAGATAATATTTTTTAAGAGAAATATGTTCCTGGGGAAGTAAAAAGCACAATAATCTTAAGAGTGACGGCAAAATGCCCCCCTATTGAAATTCACAAAATCTGCTTTATATTATTGACAACTGCTTTATTTGAGGCTGATAATAAATCTACTTTTTAATATACTTGGAATAATTCAATATCTGTCAGTTTTGTGTTGGAACATCTTGTGTGTGTACCACCTCAGGGCCATTAACCACAAAAACTAAGAGGCTTGCCTGTTTTGCCTCCATCCCAGTGTCTGACTCAGAGGTCCCAAGGGCAGTGAGTGGCAGGAAGCAGGGCATGGGTGGGAAGGGACACAGTCATTAGCTTAGTCTGCCACATGCCCATCAGCAGCAAGGAAGAGCAGAGCAGAAACCGTGGCGGTGACTGCTCCTGTTACCAATGCCCTGCCACCTCTGGACAGAAACAACTGGAAATAGTGGCTGCTTCGGCTGATTGCTGTTGCAGCCCCACCTCTGGGGTGAGCTGTGGCTTTGAGCATGACCAGCACGTCCACTGTCAGGCAAGTCAGAAACAGCCTTAGTTGCATTTCGCTGATGTGCTTCCCACATCGTCCTCCACCAATGCCCCATTAATGTCAAGCAATGTAACTGAGAAAGAAACACCTTGGCTTACACTGAAAGCAAGTGATGTACACGAGTTGACTCCCAGTGTTGGTGAAGCACCTTGCTGTCCTCTGTGACACAGGAGAAACCACACGGCTCCCCCACCTCCCTGGCCAGCCCTTGAAAATGTGGCACACCTGCCCCACTCTTCCAACAGTATATCGCCTCCTGTTGCTTCAGTATCACAGCAAAAGTGACAAAGGAAAAGTGTAGTTATGAAGTCCAGAACTTGAATCCACACAGTAGGTTAGGCTTCACAATACTGAGGTAAAAGGCTGGTAAGCAAAAACCCCCCAATTTTTTTCTTCCTTTCTTATATATCCAAATCATCTCCCCAAAGAATTCATGGATGTAAGCAGGATGTTTGCCTGAAAACGTCTTTTAACACAAAGGTGCATCAGTGTTACCTGCTGAAGCACAAGCAAAGAAGGCTGTATTCCCTTTCTATCCAAGAACAACTGAATTACAAAACCAAAATATTTAGATTTATAATGCCATTACCCTTCTGTGCTTATAAATCTCAGAAGAGGTGAGAAGTGGAGAACAGATACATAGGGCTATTGTAACAGGAATAACCATCAGAAAAGAACCAGGACTCCTGGGATATAAACCTGCTGTGGAGTATTAAAACTGATTTACAGTTTCAGTTTTGTCATACAGCTGTGCACAGAGTGGAAAAAATGGAAGAATTGTCTTCTGCAAGAATGGTTCAACAAATATTTGTTTTTATGAGTCCTGGAAGGACATTATTTTGTCACATGCTTGCCTCCATAAGAAATATGGTTTATGCTGCATAATCAGTATGATATTTCAAACACTGGAGATTGTTCCCTCCTCCCCTTCTTTATATTAATCTAGTACTGATTCCTTCTATGAGAAATGTATTGCTTTCCCAGCTTCAAAAGCCTGAGTGATTTGCATTTGCCAAAAAAAAAAAAAAAAAAATTGAAAGCTTTTCCTCTGCATTTAAACTAACTCAGAACAACAAACTGATTTTCTGAAAAAAGTTTAAAAATAACTAAACCCAGTGTTTTATAATTGAAAGTCTATGGAAAATACTCAAAATTAGCAGCTTTGAGGGCAACAGCTACCTTTCTGCTTTTGAAGTGATGCTTTGCAGCAAATAGGTGCACAGTCCCACTCCCTTCTCTAGAGCTTTCACAATGCTGATCTTCCATGAGAAAACCTGAGCTTTTTGAAGGAAACAAACTACTCTGTATATAGGGATGAAAACACAGAGGCTACCAGAGGTGCCTGAAACCCCAAGTGCAAACTCCCTTCAGATGGCAGCACTTGTGAGACAACCCGACTAACCCAGCCCCACTAAAAACATGAAAAAACCCCTCTATCCGTCCCAACTTAATATCCTGTCAGAACATCAAGGGCTGGTTTTAGCACAGCCAGCCCCTCACCCAGGCCCATCCGAGGGTCTCACTCACCGATCCATGAGAAGCAAACCCCTGGATGTTAACGTGTTCCGTTTTTCAGCAAATTAAGGCTGAAGCACACTTTCCTTTGCCTTAAAGGGACTGCATAGTCCTGACACATCAGCAGGCAGGGAGCCCAGTGGTTGCTACAGAGCATTTATTTATACTCATTTGGAATTTCCTGAGACAGTCCCAGCCCGGCAGCCAGCCCAGCCCAGCGCCAGCGGTTTCCTTCACAGCCCTTCACATGCGGTGCACTTCACACACAATGCCTCTGGCTCCCCAAGGGTTAACACACATGAAACTGGTAGCAGGACAAAAGAACTCTACCAAGTGACACACTAAAACGATGTTGGGTTTCTGGGTTTTTCTTTTTTTTTTTTTGCTTTGGTGTGTTTGGTTTTTTTTTTTTTTGGGGGGGGGGGGGGGGCAGGCAGGGGTTGGTGTTGATTTTTTTGTTTTGGTGGTTTTTTCCTGAAGAAGACAGATGTAATTCCCAAAAGAGAATTTTAATTTCAGGTCACTTCTCTTTCCCACTGTGCTCTCCCTTCCTCCCCAAGCCTTTCACCCCCACCCACCTCTCATTTCTCACTCCTACATGTGGACTGAGAGCACAGAAAGGTTCATTGATATAATTTGGGCAGAACAATTACCCTTGTTGTAACCACCACTGCTTGCAATTTTGTCTGTGTTGCATTCAACCCTGTTTTACTTATGCTTCTCATATGCAGGTTATAATTTGAGGGATAAAAATAAAACTTTTAGTATATGTTTTCTTTTTTTTCTAAAACACATCCAAAATATGCAAGATTTCCTTCATGTTAGTAACAACACTTTGAAAACAATGCACCGTTTTTCCATATTCAATTTTCTTGTTTCCATGTAACACCAAGTATTGACTCAAGTAAGGATAACTGGAATTCTAGATGCAAGAAGACCCATTTCTCAGGATCATAAAAAGAGCCTCAAAGCCCTCAGCTCCATGTCTCTTTACCTCTACTTACAACAGTGTTCTTAAAAGGTGACAGACTCATTTAACAAGGGCAGAGGTCCTAGAACTTCACAGGACTAAAGGAAAATAACCTTATTTTCATGTTTTTCATGCAGATTCTCAAGAACAGTTAAAAATAAAAAGGGAGGGGGAACATGAATTCTCAAAACAATTTCCAAGTTCATTGCAGACTGGAAGAGCTTTGCTTCAAACAGCTGTGCTTCAGGATCTTGTGCTGAATTGGCAGGATCAAGGTCCAAGTCCTCTGCAATACCTTCAGCTAAAATTGCAGACTTCCAATAAAAGTGTTTCCTGAATGTCTTGATAGTTTCAGTGGCATTTAATATGAAGCAAAGTAATATACAATACTTCCAGGCATCAGCTTTTGGACTCTAAAGTAGGTTCTGCCCTCTAGGTAATTTAAAATTATTTCCTTGAATTACAAGTCATTGATGTATCCAGTATAAACCATGAGCTCACAAAATAAGTCTGAAGAACGCAACTTGTTTCATCTATGGACCACAAAGATAGTGAATTTTAAATGAACTGGGTTTGGTTTGTGCTCTAACAACCCTATGCATGAAGAAAAGCAGCTCTCCACAAAATATTATTTGGGAACAGTTCCTAACCATAGTTTGAAGCTTCTGCCAGAAAACAGAAAAACTCTAGGGTAGCTGACACTCAATCCATGTTTTCAATTCACAGCCCTTTAAACACTGCCTGGCCTGCAGCCACCACTTTGTGCTTGCTGCTTTTTAAGCCCTATCTTTCAACCAGCCAGGTGAGAATAAGCAGTGCAAAGCACGATTGTGTGTTAGTGGTGGGCATCTCTAGCTCCATCAGCAGGGGAGCTCATTAAAATAGCCAAGTAGTTTTCTGTTGTGAAAACAAACATGACACTTGGAATAGGGAGGTGAAGAGAAGAGAATGGCCAGAATCCAGTTGGGATTCTGCTCAGAGAAAAAAAAAAAAAATCTTAACATTATATGGTTGCTTTTTTCTAAAAAAAGACAGCATGATATCCTGTTTAGAGAAGAACAGATTTTAGCAGCTGTCTACACATGCTCCATCTGTTTATCATTACTCTGCAGTTTTGAGGGCTCGACATTTGAACAGGCACTTTATCAAGTCATGCACCTTGAGTAGACTGTCCTCAAAACTCTGTTAGTCAGCACGCTGAAAAGACCTCATGAGTCCATACAATAACCCAAAGCGTGTATCAGTACATCAGCCCTTGTCCAGCAATTCAAATGTGGAGTCACCAGCTAAACCTAAAGGCAAAGAGCATATACGTATTTATTTTCTTGGCCTTTGAGACCATTAAAATGTCAAATAAACTCATTCAGCTACTGTTTGCAGTAGAAACAAAACTGAGGTCAGAGCACAGCTCCCCAGTGACTAAAAAACCTGACTTGGTCCGAAGCAGAGGGAATGTAAGGTTTGGTGCATGGGCAGCCATCCAGCTGATAAATTCTTATCTAAAAAGCAGGTTATTTCACACCCCTTTTGAAAACAAAAGGCAGAGAGAGCACAATGGATCTGTGAAAGGCGATGGATGAAACACAGCTCTTTAAAACACATGCCTCCAACAGACCATTTCCTCAGCAATGGTGTGGCTCTGCTTGGAAAGAATGAAATAATCTGCCTGATTACAGAGATCCAGTTCAGGGGAGAACAGAGCTTGGCCATACTCACTACTGTCAGGTTTATGTTCCTATCCCCAAAAACAGCTGCTGCATTTTGATGCAGACTAGATATGGAGTTCTTCTAGATTTTAATTTGTGAGAGAATGGGCACGTGCTATTCTGGCTTTTTTCTTTACAGCCTTCCAGAATTTGGCATCTGGTTTCCACAGAATGATTTAAAACCTGCTAGCCACTGAGGTCAGACATGAAACTGATCTGCACAGCCATCTCCTCTCTAGCGGATGCCTCTGGAAGGGCCTAAGAAGCAAGCAAAAATACTTCTTCCCTTGGTGTACAGAAACCTGCAACTCAGAGACTTCCCAAGCTGGGGTGGTCCAGGATGCATTTTAAGTCACAGTGTCAAATATATGTTTTCAGGTGCAACTGATAAATGCTCCCCATATTATTTTTAAGTGTACATCTAGTTTGGAATCACACAGAATGAACTTCAACTACTTGATATTTTGTGTATCCCAGGTAAGTAATGCCAATTTGATTGCCTGGGAAAGCTTATGGTAAGAAGTTTTGTTGTGGGAGCAAGTAGACAATTCAAGCCTTCATATCTGGTGACTTTTTTTTTTTTTCCTTAGAATCATAAAATCACAGAAATTTTTAGGTTGCAAAAGACCTTTATGATCATCAACTATTAACACTTTCATGTTCACTACATGAACATGTCTGTTCCCAAGCACCGCATGTACACATCTTTTAAACACCTTCAGAGATGGTGTTTCCACCACTTCCCTGAGAAGCCTGTTCCAAACTTGGCAAACATTTCGGTGAAGAATTCCTATCCAGCCTTCCCCGACACAACTTGAGGCCTTTGCCTCACATCACTTGTTCCGTAGGAGAAGAGGCTGACCCCCACCTGGCTACCCTCTCCTTTCTGGCAGCTGTAGAGAGTGATACAGTCCTCCTGAGCCTCCTTTTCTTTAGGCTAAACAACTCCAGCTCCCTTAGCCACTCCTTAAACAACTTGTGTTCCAGACCCTTCCCAAGCTCTACTGCCCTTCTGTGGTCTCCCTCCAGCACCACCATATCCTTCTTGGAGTGAGTGGCCCAGAAATGCACACAGGATTTGAGGTGTGGCCCCACCAGCACTGAGTACAGGGGGACAATCCCTGCCCTGCTCCTGCTGGCCACACCATTGCTGGCACAGGCCAGGATGCCATTGGCCTTCTTGGCCACCTGGGCACTGCTGGCTCACGCTCAGCTGCTGTCACCAGCACCCCCAGGGCCTTTTCCTGTGGCAGCTTTGCAGCCACTCTGCCCCAGCCTGTGGCACTGCCTGGGGTTGCTGTGACCCAAGGGCAGGGCCCAGCACTGGGCCTTGTTGAGCCTCACACCACTGGGCTCGGCCCATGCTCCAGCCTGCCCAGATCCCTCTGCAGAGCCTTCCTGCCCTCCAGCAGATCAACACTTCTGCTGGAGTTGGTGTTGTCTCTAAACTGCTTGATATGCCCTCATCCAGATCATCCATAAAAACCTCAAAGAGAACTGGCCCCAGTACTGAGCCCTGGGGAACACCACTGGTGACCGGCAACCAGGTGGATGTAACTCCATCCATCAGCATCCTCCAGCTTGAGGCCTGGCCATCCAGATGGTTTTTCACCCAGTCAGCAGTGGGTAAAGCCACTGAGCCATGAGCAGCCTATTTCTCCAGGAGAATGCTGTGGGAAACAGTGTCAAAGGCTCACTTAGTCCTGGCAGAAACATCCACAACCTTTCCCTCATCCACTAAGCAAGTCACCTTGTCAGAGAAGGAGATCAGGTCAGTTTACCAGGACATCACACAGTAGCAGGATTGACGATGGACAGTAAAGCTGGACTGGATGAAGAGACACTACATACAGTTTCACAGAGAGATGTCTCTCCTGCTGCTGTGATGGTGACTTGTTCTGTGGGCTGAAATGGGGTGGCTGAGCCACATTTATGTTTGCAGAGTTTTAGTCTTACAACTTTTCTCTGTAAAGGGACAGATAAGTAATTTGCTCAAAATTGTCAACATTGCATTTTCCAGAGCACTGAAAATGGGTTGTGAGGAAGCAGAGGCAGAGGAAGGCTGGGTATCAGTCTACACTCTTCAGAGTACAGACTTGCAGAAGTCCCTTTGCATCCCTGGAGAGAGCTGGGGAGAAACCAAGCACTGGAAAAAGGCACTGAGTATTAGGGAGCAAAAAGGGAAGGACAAGCATCCTGGACGGCAGACACAGTGTCTGAGAGAGAGGAAGGGAACAGGCCTGTAACTAATGATGACGAGGGAGAATGGTGAAAGTCTAAAGGGTGATGCAGTGGGTGCACAGCCATGTAAGCACACTTGGGTCCTGACAATCTTACAAGCTATGTAACAGCCATCTGTCTCCACATACAAAAAACAGACAACAGAAGCAGAAGAGAAGAGAATGATTCTAGACAGGAATACCTTTTTTAAATTTTGTAACTTAAGATATGGAAAAAGATATCTAAAATTAAAGAATCTGCTGGAGGGAGGGGAGAAGAGGAAAGGGGGAGAAAGGACTTAGCCATGGGCTTACTGAAGTAAAAAAACCCTGGTGACATTTGTAAGTCCTTGAAACCTGACTGCCCTGATCTAACCTTTATGCTTGTATCATATGCAAACATTAGTCCACTTTTTTCAACCATGGCCATGCGCTTCACTTTATTTTCTTGCACTGTACTGGTTTTTTTTTGAAAGCTGCACATTTTAGATTTATGAAGCAGTGTACGTGAAGTGTTAAAAATTGACCTATTTACTAGTATTAGACCTGAAATTGCAGTAACAGCAGCAGAGTTGCACAAGTGTTTCCTTTCTATTACTTGATCTGCAAACCATATGACAGTGCTCCAGGCAGAGAGGTTGGTTGTGTGAAGCAAGGGTAGGGAAGGGGCTAGGAATACACCAACATGCCCCTCAGCAGTAAGAGACTGCTCCAGACAAGGGATGTCTGGTTTACATAGGGAGTACTGTCTGCTCCCAATTATCAGGTAATTTGATCCTCATCCTAATCTGACCAAACCTTCAAACTCAGATATTAAAAAGTCTGTGGCCCCTCTCTTCCCCCCTTGCCCCCCCGCAGCTTTCAAACAAATACAGAAGGGCAAAACTATCCCAGACAGGCCCTTATATATGTTGAAGGAAATCAACAGACTGTTATAAAGAAAAAAGATACAAGAATATATTAATTTAAAAAAGAGGAAACAGTTCTGTAAAACATTAATTACAGTGCAAGATAACTAGGGAGGAGACATTGGGCAAAATAAAGGGATGGACTGTGAGAAGGGGTAAGGGTCACATTACCTACTTCTATGGGTCAGAAGGTTTTGCAAAAGGTAGGGAAGGACAGACAGAAAACATGAACGAGTATGACTAGATTGCACACTCACCTACCTCTCCAAGCGTCTGAGCATTTAGTTTTGTCAAAGTCTATGTGAAGAGTCAGAAAAAGAAAGTTTTCAGCTCTTTTCTAAGCAGACAGCACAGCTTTGACAGCCTAGTCCAAAATCAGTAAGAAGTCACAAAAACTTCCAAATTGGATAAAAAAGAACAAATAAGAGACTGAGAATATGCTCTAAAGAGTTTTAGAGAGATAGGGAGCAGAAGAGCCCTTTTTAGACCTGGCAGATCTGCTAATTCCCCCCAGACACCCCAACCTATATCCCACAGCAGAGGTCAACCACTGCTTTCTGCCAATGTGGTAAGTGTAATTTCTGGATGAAATCAGAGGAGGGAATGACAGAAATAAAAAGAGGAGGATAGACACAAGCATGCTGTTGTTCCAAAGCTCAGAGCTGGTTACACTGGGACATCCTGGCAGAAATAGTACTCTGCTACCAAGGGGAGTCAGGTTACCAGAGGAAGGAAATGGAGATACAGCAGCAATGCCAACGTGGGAAGTCCAAGTGCTCCCTCAGCCCCTAAAAGTGCGGTGGAAACATGATACAGGAAGGGCTGCCCTTCTGTCATCTCTAATACAAAGCCTTACAAATGGCTCAAAAGAGAAGGAGGAGAGAGGTGACCACTACAAGAAGCTTCTCAAGGACTTCTGCTCCATAGTAAGCCTTTTGTAAGGAACATGTCTAAATGTAGGCACTCACATGTTTACAAACAGAAGGACAAGCAACTGTCATCAGGCTATTTTCATCCAAGTAATTTTCCTGAGGGACTATATACTTTTAAAGTGAATAAAATATCTTCCCTTCCCACAGGGAGGAGATTCATATGCATTATTCATTAAATGCTTTTTAAATGCAGAATAATCTGGGAAGTGAGGAATACTGTAGAATAGTTTTGGGGAAAATTTACTGAGTTATGTGTCTTGTAAGTGGGGAAAGGCAGACAATGAAGAGAGAATAATTTTTCAGGTCCGGAAAAAGTTCATTCTTGGTGTTTTTCCTGTGACAGGTGCCTGTCCTGTTTCTGGTGCTTGCTCCTTACCCTCACCCCAGCTGCCACCAGACAGTGCAAAGCAGTGACTTCCATCATGAGAACTTGGGAGTTTTATCACTGCTAATCTCCAGTTCAGTAAGGCTGCATGGTACCACAAACAGCAATATGTGCCTGTTGAGTCCCTAGAAAACCCTAAAATACAAGATGAGCACCCTTAGCTGCCTCCCAGGGTGTAAAGGACATGTATTTCCACAGGGAGCAGCAGCAGGCCACAGGAGAACGTCCAGGTGCTGCCCACACAAGTGTATCACAACATCCCAGGGAAGGAGAGCATTGCTCCATGAGCAAGCTTTCATCAGAGAGAATGAACACAGTCCTCTGCCTAAGTGAGATGTAAGAATCTGGGCAGCTCCAGAAAGTAATCCAGAACAAGACACAACTGCAGTAATCTCTGACAAAAAGACAGGTCAATTAAACCTCTTCTTTTTCTCAAGGCCACTTTGTCCTCCTGCAGAGCATCAGCATCTGCATATCATTGTTTTGTATCTTGGGCCATCTCTTTCCCACCACATGCAATCTCTATTTCTAAGGACTGGGCTATCCAGAGCAGACTCCTATGTCCCCAACTTCCAATGACACTGTATTTAAGGTATTCTTTTTTTGTATTTAAGGTACTTCTTCCTGATGCCTACCTTTCCACCAGAATCCAAAATCAGACCTGTAGCACTGGTCAACAACTTTGGGCAACAACTCCTGAGTAAAAGAAGATGTGTGGTCACTGGCCCTCTGCAGTCCCATAAAGGCCTTTAAGTTGGGCAAATGCAAGTCACTAAATTTTTAAGCTTTCTGCTGCAGGGGTAAATGCATCTTTGGATTAAAGTCATCAACTAGAAGTTGCAGAAGCAATTACTAATTCAAGTAAAAAGATGCATTCATTGTGAGATCACGTGCTTCAGCCCCAGCCATCTGTCCTTAAGGCAAATCTGGCATCAGTGAATGTACTACAGCGCACTGATGAAAATTTTGATATGACTTACGATAGAGATTATGTGAAATCACTGAAGGCTCACTCACCCTTCTCCCCACAGATTTCAGGGTCCCACCCTAGCTTGTTTTTAAATACTGGGCACCACCAGAGTGACTCACAGGATCACTTGTGGGTGAGGCTCCTGCTGGATCCCAGTGACAGCTGTCTGCCCATCCCAAAAGCTCAAGACTGCAGGCCAATGGAGCAGGCTCTCCTGATGGCAGGAGCCTTTCACCAGCTACTAAAACACACACTTGGGCATACACCCATCTCCATTAATTCTGAAAATTATTGGAAACAGGCTTGGAGCAGGGAACATGGTAGGGGAGGAATAGGTTTAAATAGTCTGTCATCACACAGTCCTGACTCAAACAAATTGTCCTTGCATGACTGATTAGGTAAAAAGACAAACTCTCCTGAATCCTGGTCACTTGCATCTGCTAAACAAAGTAAACTCAGAAGCTACTGAGCGCAGAGCTGGTTGTGGCAGTAGCACTGCAGCCATGCCACAGTGACAGCCACCATGCAGGAAGCAGCGAGAGCGGCCGGCAGCTGGCTCCCAGGGCAGGCACATGCACCACTCAGGAGGAAAGGCTCTGGCAGATGGACTACTACGTGGCAATCAAACACTTTCAACTGCTAACTCATTTAGGTGTGTAAGTTCCCAGATGGATGGTCTGTAATGAAGAATGGTGGATATTCTGCACAAATTAGTAACAGCGGTAATGTTCTGGTGCACACTTTCTGCTTGGACTATATTTACATCATGAGGCAAGAAATAATGCAAAATTCTGTGCATATTACCTAAAATGAATGAAGAAAATGGAATCAATTTACAGAGGGACTATAAATCAAATAATACAGTAACTGAAAGAAAAGTGTGTCTACACATCTTTGGTAAGAGTTGTTACAAATCAATGCAGAGGATGTGTATGATTAAAACATTTGCTCTAAGTAAATGTTGTATTTACTGGCCTCAATTAAAAGGGTTAATAAGTTAACTGGGGTTTTCATAATACTTTTCAACAGTTGCTCAAGCATTTATATACCAGCAGATGGAAAACACATTTATTAAACATTTGGTCTTTGAGTCATGCTGACGTTAGTATCTCAAACAAAATTAATTCAGGCAGCAGCTTTTCGTAATGGCCTCATTCTCTGACTAACTGGTGTATAGTTATAACTTTATGTAGGAGTTAAGAAAACAGCTCAGATACAAAGAAAATCTGACCAGAAGCTCCTGCAGAGGAAACAGTGGTCCAGATATGGTTTGTATCTCTCATCAAAGCACCTCTGGTCCCACAGTCCTGGCTTGCTGCAAGGAATGGAGGTGGATGCCCAGATCAGTGAGTGAAAAGAGTGAAAAGAGTACACTGGAAGCAAAGACACTCGAGAGCTGCAGACTGGCTATCACAGCAGCAGTTCCTTGCTTTACAGGTGCACTAACGGTGAAAATGGTGTACAGGTGCTGCAATGCCACTGCTTTAAGAATTGTGCAGGAATCTAAAGCATGGAGCAGCGTTAAACATACAGGTAAACAGTTCAAATGAATGTGTTTGCAGGATGCTGTGCTTCTGTATGTAGAGAAGCATGTTAAAATGGAGTGGGAAGGCATGGAAACATAAATCCACACACTACACTGAGGAGAAGGCAGAGACAAAAGGGAGGAAAGAGAAAAGAGCAGGGAAATCTCTGACCCTGCATACAGAAAATAATATGCATTTGCTTTACAGCAGAAGTAAAGAAAGGGTTTGTGCAACAGCCTTGCTATACTGACCCCTGCAGCCCATCCTACTCAAGAACAGTGGAAATGCTTTTTTATGTCTGTTAAGAAAAAACTAACAATTCTCCAGTCTCTGGATATAGAGAATAAGGTCCTTAGGGAAGTAAAATAAAACATGTTTTTTATTATGGTTAATGACAAAACCAGTTTTTAATACTTTATCTTTTCTAAATCTAAATCCTATGTTTGTTTTGCTGCTTCCTTGTTTTCCACATCAGAATAAATAGAATTAGACTGGAAGTTTATTCCATGCAGTGCCTTTCAGAACCTGCGTTTTGAAAAGCAAGTTTTCACAAAGAGGTTGTTAGTGAAAGGAGTGAAAATCCATCCAGAGCTATTTCCAAACTGCCCTGTAAGTTTTCTGCTCGTGCTTTGTGCTTTTTGTAGCTGACTCAGAGACATTTCTACAGATATCACTACAGAAATGCTAGCAGAGCCTCATTAAATAGATGAATTATGCATCAGTCCTAGCAAGCACAGAAGCTAACAATTACTGGAAGTTTCACCCAGCAGTTAATGGAGACACTAATACTATTTAGAGAAACAATCACCTCATTTATTTTTTTCTTGTACTATGCAAAGAGAAATTAATTTGTATCGTGTACCAAACCAACTGCAGACTCCCAACAGGGTATTTCCCAGCTCCCAAGGCAGCTTCTTGGATGACTGCACAGCATTCTCTGGACTTGCACTGCACTCCTTAACCCTGGTGAGTTTACTGGACTGAGCAGTGAGCTCACATGCCACCAGGGAAAACTCTAAACAGTTATCCAGAACCTATAACTAAACACTATCCAGCACCTCATAAAATACAGCAAAATTTTCTGCAAGCACCAATTTATTCAGCTCTTTTCTGAGCAGACAGCACAGCTTTGACAGCCTAGTCCAAAATCAGTAAGAAGTCACAAAAACTTCCAAATTGGATAAAAAAGAACAAATAAGCTTGCAGCCCAAAGAAATACAGTTCACTACAAGACCTCTGTGCAATGAAACTGTGAACAGAGTGATCAAAATTTTGAAGTCAGCAGCAAACAAAACTATTGACAAACAATACTGAAGCATAAATCACAGTCTCTGTCATTTATTCACCACATTTAGGGTTAATGTCTTTACTGAGATAGACAAGAGACGGAGAAACTTATGATAGGTGCTTTCATGATAAAGTCATCACTTGCTTTGTAGTTTATCTCCTATACACACTCACTACAATATTTACAGCAAATCTACTTCCCATAAATATCCCTTTTAAAAAAAATCTCTATGCAAATACAAAGCAGCTAGATCCTTTCATGGAAACAAGTTCCAAATTCAAGCATTCCCCGACAGATTTCATCTGCAGCAGCAGTAGTCCATATAGGCTTGTACACTGAAAAAAATTACTGAAATGGCACATAGGCATAATTATTTGATAGTGCAAGTACTCACATTCTCGAGTTAACCAAAGCAAACCACTGCTTGCTTCTTAGTCACTTCATACTTGAATGAAGCTGAACATGTGGTCAGACTTGCCAAAATATTCAAGTAACATAAATGCGGCTTAGTAGTCCCTAACAAGTCTTTCTAGTTCTTTTTCCTGCTGCTGATTGATTCAGAGGGCGCAGAAAACACCACCCCTGAAGTCTGTCTTTCCACTCGTAGAGCTCCATGCAATTAAGAAACTTGCTTCAGTACCTCCAACGCCCAGATCAGCTCCTGCTCATCCAAAGGCATTCTCTCCCAGGCAGCACAGCAGCACAACAAATCACAGGTATTTGCCACCCAATATTTTGTCTATTATGAACTGCTGAGGATTTGGAGACACAGGCGTACATAGATGCATGTTAGAACACTGGCCTCAAGGGTTTGCAAAGCCAACAAGTCCTGACAATATCTGCAAAATGTTGTCCAATTTAGTTCTGAATTAAATACTCATAATTTATTAGAGTGTCTTTCTACGAATAAGGTAACAAACAGCTTTATCCTGCAAGAAGCCTTGTTTGCATAACAATCCTGAAACTAAAACTTCATCTTGCAGTAACAGCACAAGCATTTAGCTTCTTTTAGACTTACACATCAGCCCACCAACTTTTTCAATAGACAACTCTACTGCAGGGAGAAAAAAGATTAGTAAAGCAATCAGTAACACTCCATGCACAATTTTTCTTTCCTTGTAAGCAGAGGAAATTTTTCTGCATGACTTAAGTTAAAGGCATATTACAAACAAAAGTCAAGTTACATGGAGGGTTTAGGCAGCAAACAGCTACAGTTAAGTCAGACACGAGAGGTTTTGTAGTCCACCTTCTCAAAAGGGTTACTGAAGGTTACAAAAGGATATGGTTTCTGTCTTAAAGAATATACTTCCAATTATATAAAAAGGGGATGGGGGAAGGGAGTAGAAATACCTTATTTCAGCAGTCTCAAAATTCAACAACATTGGTAAATTTAACCTTAAATCATCAACAGATAATAGTAATTCAAAGACTTAATTCAACTTTCGCTAGCTTTTAAAAAACGCTTGTTTTGCATAAACTGCACATAGTGACACTCCATATTTCTAATATCCTGCACACAAAATGTTTTAATCCCATGCTCTAATTAGAATAATTCTACAGTGAGCACAGTGAGCAACTCACAAGTTCCTGCCATGTACTTGACATTTTCCGTGTAATCCTACTGTAACAACCTCAGCTTTAGTGGGCTAAAACTATGTTTGTGCAGTGATCAGAAGAGGAAAATATTGACATAACTGCAGGAGGAACACTGCTGATGTGTTGTTATCAGTTGTTCTGCAATTTCTGTCCCCTCCTGACCTGCCAGCCCTCCTCAGCAACCTTTGAACATGCCAAGCAATCCATATCACAGAGTATACACAACCAAAACAGACAGTTCAGGAAGTTCTTAAAAATAACAAAAAAGTGAACACCTCTTCAGGATATTGCTTGAGAAATGTTTTTATGCTTTGCAGATAAGCAAGCAACAAAAATTAGACTGATCAGTAAGAGTGACCAGGAAGGGCTGGGGATTTGATGCATTAAGAGTTGATTAATCTCACAAATTATTACAGACTCAGTGTAACAGCCACATGATTCTGCAGCAAAGCCCTAGGCCTCCCAGAGCCTAGAGTAAGCCTCTGTAGGTCCTTGAGAGCAGACAACACTGCATGCTGAATGACTGAGTGCCAGCCCTTAAGTCTTCCCAAACTACTTTGCACACTATAAATATTTAAAAGATTATTGAGGTGGGGGATGGGGGGCGAACAGATGGGCTCTGATCTACCAGGAAACTGTTTTTCAGTATTTAAACTGCCATTACTTCCTTTTCCTGCTCGCACAATGTAAGAATTCTTTTAATTAATAATCCAAAGGGGGAAGCGTTGCCGGTCGGTTACCTGCAGCACTGCCGTTAGTATTTGCTGGGGAGGCCATGTTTGCTCAGTGACACATCCACAGCTAGGCTGTTTAGTGTCATGCAAATGCCATGCATCAAGTCCAACCAGACATGCAACCTGGAACAAACAAGTAAAAAGCAGTTAAAAACATGTAGTTTTAAGAAGTTAGGTACATTAAGCAGTAGTAAAGTCTCTCTTCAATGCAAACTTCAGCGCAGCACTATCAAGCTCCTCTTAAATCAGCATCCTATTTATCACAAACCCCAAGGGTGTCCAAGTGACTGAAGCTGAACTGTGGCTCTCTGACAACCTCTGGATCTGTCGTCAGTGAGGATGTAATTAGCTGAATCTGATATTGGCCTTGGATTTTCTGTCCTGCCTTCAGCTTTTTTTGCAGCTGGTCTCTAAACTCCCCTGTACCACTGCAGATTCCTCATTTGCAGGCATGTGTAAAAAATTTTAGATTACCCAACATCTTGCAAAGGCAGGGTTAGAGAATTTTTTAGGTGAAGAGCACCTCCAGAGGCACTGTATGAGTGAGCAATTTCTGAGCTCAGATGTCCCCCTGGGGAGGTGAGGGTAGAAGCCTGAGATGCAGCCAGAGCAGACATCTCTGCCTGACAAACCCAGACACCAACAGCTACTGTATGGAAGCCAGCAGGGTGGGGGGACCAGAGGAGGCATGGACACTGTCAGGAATGGTGCTCAGCTGGCTACAAGACCTCTCCGCTGCAAATTCCAGCAGCAATGGGTTCTCTGGGTGCGATGTTTTCTTCCAACCCACACATGGCAGATTGAACCAATAAGAAGCATTTGCCTGAAGCTCATGCTGCAGGTACAGAAAAAGAGCACTGTCCTCTTGGGTGGGTGGCTGCCGAGATGAAGCCAAATGAGAGGCAGAGGCCAAACCAGCAGCAGTTCTGTGGTTTGCTTGCTGACTCGGCAAAGCCAGAATTGTTGGCTCTGCAGTACGGCTCCTGTTCCTTCTTCCCTGCCCACCTTCAGTGCAGGGGGCAGCCTGATCACAGATCTCACTTCAGGACAGAAGATCTGACTCATCTGGGGCTGCAGAGATGCCTCTTCCTGAGTCTGCTTTGAGTTTTCTACAGGCCAAACAGCATTTTATTTTGTTTACTCAGATAGGTGGAGCTTAGGCATATGAACAACACACTGCTTTGCTGACCCCCATCTGACTTGGGCTGACAACGCCTCAAGAAACTAATTTTTCCAATTATATTTGATTGAGCTCTGATAGTATGTGCAGGAAAGTATTTAAAAGCTAAGCAGATTAGCAAAGAAAAAGAAAATCAAGAAATTAATGAGCGCAGGCACCATGTGAATTTGAGTCAGAGATACACTGACTGACAGAGAAGACTGGCTGTCTTCTATGACAGAGCTCCATCATAGAAGCTAATACCACTTTGCTTTCTCCTTCAAGAACACAAATACCTTCATTTTTAGTACAGTCCTAATATCAATTTTCCAAGAATGCAGAAAGAGCTTCATTGCAATTCCTCCTCCCCTAGCTCTGCCTTATACACTGACGTTTGCCGTCTCTTGTTCAGTGGAGGGCAGAGCATGAAGCTGCTAAGGCCACGAACAGCAATATAAGGCAGGAATCCAACACAGGCCATGATGCATAGAGGCCCATCACAAGATTCCTGGCCTAATGATAATTATAAAATTTCTGAAACAATAAAGCATGGCAAAAAAAAAAAAAAAAAGAAAGAAAAAAAAAGAAAAACATGTTGCTGACAGAGTTTGCAGCTGGGGCAGCAGTTTTAAACATGTGAGCTTTTAGGAAAATATTAACTATTTCCTTTCAAACAGAGAGATTTTAAAGCATCACTCCCATCACTGCTTACTGAAGGATATAAAGTTATTCTTTTAAGCTAAAGACAGGCAATTTCTACTGAGTCCCAGTGAATGCTTACTGAAAAATTATCGTCAGCCTCCATGTGAAGTTCAGGATGTGTCCTGAAGCTCAGGACAGCCCCTGTCTCAGGGCAGGCTGCAGTTAGCAGGGTATCAATCTCTATCATTGCAACCAAGCGTAAAGAAAACTGAATTTATTTACCCACTTCTAATTTGTTCAGCACAGCTCTGTGCTGTCTCGGTAGCACTGTAACAAGAGGTACGCTTCCCTGCTTTCAATACATCCCCTGTGCAAGGGGAGACCTGACAGCATAGCATGCCCCCAGGGATGGGTACGGACAGATGGGTGGGAGGGGATCCTGCCGGGGGAGACATCTCTTTTAGGTGCACTGCAGTCCCAAGTATGAGTGGATCAACCACAAAAATGAGGCCTGACTGTGGCGTGCCTCATCATGGGTTTAAAAGTAAAATCTGTTACAGTCACCATTCTCAGGCACAATGAGGAGAGCTTCCCAATAGCAAGAAACAAATGTAATTGAGGTGAGAATTGAGACAAAGTTAATAAAAATAATGCTGAAAATCTAAACAAGGTCTGAGATCTCCATTTTGTTGTGGCTTGAAGAGATGAAATTGACCTGGTACAAACGGCTTTGTGAGTATGCTTCTGCCAATTTCAAAGTTATGCAGGCTCAAGTACCTCAAGCAAACTCACTGGCTGCTTCTGAGCTTTAGTGACGATTAATAACATAATTCAGGAAGTAAATTCAGTCCAACAGATAGAAGAAAATGAAGAAAAGAAAGGAAAACATAGGATCTAATAATTTGTTAGCTAAGTAAAAGAATTTATTCCTATATTTTTGGTATGGTAGGTTGGTTTAGATTTTTTTTTTGTTTTGCTTTTTGTTTGTTTTATATTACATGTAGCAGGACTTGAAATTCTGTCTAGTAAACACCTCTTCAATTACAGAAAAAAATCTAATCTAACTCAGCAAACTCATGGAAGAAAGGAATTTTGCTAAAATGTGCTTTGAGCCATACATCGGGAACCAAATTCCTGAAATTGCAGCAGCACATACATGGATCATTTTTAGAATTGTGCCACATGTGATTCCCCAGCTGCACACACCCCAGAAGCTGCATTTGGACACAAGTCTCTCATGTGGGTGAGGCACAGCAAAATACCAGAGAGGAGGAAAACTTAGTCTCCTCTGCAGCAAAGCATATTCTCCAGCAGAGACATCTTAAACAAGAAAATTAGTAGAGGAGCTTGTATATTCCATTCCCAAGTCTTCAACTCTTTGCCTATGTGTTTTTACATGCTCAACCCATGCTTGCCTGTGAATACTGTGATTTACAGATCCTAGGGCAAATGCAAAACAAGCAGAGACTAGCTGTATGAAGAGTTATTGCTCAATGAAGCAGTTGTTAAAGTGGTTTGCATTAGATATTCAAACTCTCTTCTGCCCTGAGGTTCAATAGCAGAAACCTTAAACACACATGATCCTCAGTTTCTACAAACATTCACGACACCCCAGCTTTTACAGGTTTTTCCAGAATGGCAATTTTTTAGGCAGAACATAAAGCCTGTGTCCTAATCCTGTCCTAGTCACAAGAGAAAAGAACCTTGCTCCTTTTTTGTGCCGCATCTTGCTAGGTCACTGATACCTATTCTGGTGTTTCAGCACCACAAGTATCTGAGTATGTATAGATCAGTTCTGGCATCCACAAAGCAGAACTACAGAAATGCAGAGGCCTCTAGAGGCACAGACCTTGCAGAAAATCCAGACTCACACTTCAGTCTGATGTTTGCAGGAGACACTGAAGATAGACAACAGCTGAGGTTTGGTCTAAGAGCAGCTGTAGAACAGCATATCGGCAACATGGTAATTAGAAGAGAAATATAACTCAGCTCTTAACCCAGAGAAGCAGTTCTGAAAGTCCTCCTGTCCAGGGCTGAGGTCACATGTGGAAATAGTGGTGGGCACACACTGGTTTGTGGGATTCAAGGAAATAGATTCTGGCTTCCCAGGCAGGGAGGCTTTTAGCTAAATAGATGCACATACAACTTTTTTCTCATGGCACACTCTTAAGAGCAAAGAGTCACATCAACCAGTCCAAAGAAGGTCCAGATCAGCACCGTATTTTGAACCCCTCACAGGGTGACTGCGGTTCAGACAATACAATTCTGTTGTTTAAGAACTGGATTAAAAGCGGGAGCACTGTAGGTCAGAACTGTGAAGGATCCAAAGGTATGGGCTCCCAATTGTTCAGAGGGATGTAGTCAGGGAATGGTTCCAGGAGAAAAACCAGCTCTGCAATCCTATCCAGCAAGTGCAAAGTGGTGATTAAATAGGTCTAGGGTAGAACAGTTTGACAGTGCAAGTTGACCCATGAGATGCAATACTCAAGAAGAACTGGTGCTGCTGGTACTGTTCCATTCCTGCTGTACATCAGCACAACAAGACTTCTGCCTGAGACTTCCCTCTCACATGTGGGTCATCCTGGCAGTAGAACTTGCTCAGTTTCATTCTGCAAGACACTGATATAATTTGCAAACAAGAGACAATATATATGCAAAACCCATCTGAAAACATAGATGGTAATTTCTCTAGCTGCAAGAAGAAATTGGCACTGGGAATCTCTCCTGCTTAGCTAGAGTGGCAAGCACTTTTCAAACCTGTGCTTCTCTACAGCAAACAGGAATGTCTGCAACCTACGTGTACTAAGTATGCCAGGTGCAATGTAAATGAAGCAAGGTCCAAAGCCAACAACAGCAAAAGAGAAAGTATGTGGGGAGTTGCTGTGGTTGGTATCTATCCTGGGATAATGACTGTATCTCACTGATACTTTCTTTTCAATCTTACCCCTACCTTGGTTGTGTTTTTCTTATCTTTAAGTTTATCAAAATGAGTGGCCAATAAACTGAAAGGCAACATTTGTAAGGGAGAAATATATATTTTTAAAATATATACTACTTTAGAATTAAAAGCAAAAACCAAGTAAGAATGCAGGCATATAAGGATTTTTTTTTCAAGTGAGACACACAGTGATCAACATTGAGATAAAGGTAAACTGTGAATGATTTTAAATTTCACTTAATTATTTCATCACGTAACAATTCATAAACTTTCTAGAGCCAATGTCTTTATAATGTTGCATCCAAATCACAAGCAAAATTGCAAGCAAGTTGCTGTTCAAGTCTCACTAACTGAACAAAATTAATCAATAGCTAGGCCACCTCAAAATGTAGAACTAAAAATCCCTGGGACCTGTGTTTCCTGCAGCATCTCTCAGGCAGCAGTCAGTTATGGTTCAGTCTCTCCATCACAAGACAGAAACTGTTCTTACTATATGCAGTATGACAGGTAATTCATTTTGGAGAATATTTAAGCAGTCAATCAAAAGAAGTCACCTCTCACTATGTGGTTGGGGTTTTTTTTGTTTGGTTTGGTTTTTTTTTTCCTGCAGAATCTGCAGTATGATGCGAGCAAAAGAAGCCTTGTAAATCCTTTCAACAAGCAAGTTAATTAAAAAGATATGGCTACGGTCAGCATGAATTTACCTGCCTGCCTTCATCACTCCTTCCACTTATGGCAGTGGTCTGTAAAAAGGTCTTTCTTTACAGCAGAGCTCCAGGCAAAAGCTGAGCTAAGCTCTGTTAAGAAGAGAGTGATGGCTCAGAAATTCTGGGACCTGAGTCAGCAAGCTGAAGAAAAGAACAGTCAGAGTGCTCCTACCCAGGGCTAATGCTTCCCTTCTGACAAAAACAAAACAAAATATCAGACCCAACTCTAAGCTTTCTTGCTTTTGAACCCCAAAGTCTGAGCTAATGCTGTGCCAGGCTCCAGTTGTCAAGCTGAGTTGGAAAAAACTTAAATGAGTTTCACGGGGATTCCCTCAATCGTCTTCTCCCCCAGCCCCTGCCTTAAGCAGACTTGCATTAAGCTTGTCCGCCCTCCTTGTTGTTGCTGCAAGCACAGAATAAATGTACAGCCTTCAGTAATGTAGGGGTCTGAGCGGTTTTCTTCTACATACTTGAAAAATGGTCTTCTCATCTCCTGAGCTGAGCTTCTACAAAGCTTCTGCTTCACTATCCCAAGCCACCTACCCACTGCACAGGAACGGGGCTTCACTGGGCAGCTTTCAGCATAGAAAACGCCTTAGAAAACGGATATATGGGAAAATATTTCCAAGGTACTGGGTCCTTCCGGCTATTCGAAATATCCCACAAGTTTTCTGAATTTCTGCAAGTATTGCTTTGTCACATTTGCTAGCAATAGGTGAAATAGTCTACCATCAGCTGCTGAGTTTCAGTTTCCCTTCCACATGGAGTTATCCCAGTTGTGTCTGGAGGATCCTGAAGAGAAATCTGATCCATAAGAGAAGCTGTTCTACACAAGCCAATCAGTGACTTACTGGGAAAGGAAAAAGGAACAGCAAAAGTGTAGGAAATGGATTTGTAAAGAATTTTAAAAACTTGATAGAAAGTTTATATAGTTTTTTACATCTGTATGTAAACACTGAGATAAGGTGTGTTAATTTAAGAAGGTTATAGAACAGAGATACCCCATCTCTATAAAAACTAAAAGAAACCAACACAAACGGACTTCAAAATAGTACCCAGCAGAAACAAACATAACCAGCATTCCGTAGGGTCAGACAAATGATCCATCCAGACTGTCTTGTTTTCAATAGTAGCAACAGCAGATATTATTTAAGGAGTGTTCAAGCGCCTTATGATGAATCCATGCTACTGTATTCTCCCAGCATCAACAATTATTGGATTGGGAATATTTAAAGGCACATCCTTACCATGTTATTTTAATATTCACATAAATTGCCTGGATTTAACTAGCCTCTTTCTGACCCTGCTGATGCCACCTGCTTCTCCTGCCTTGTGGGGCAGGAAGTCCCAGACTGTCAATACCCACCACAACATTTTTTCTTATTTTATACTTATGTTTCACATATTTGACTGTCACCAAATTCTTGCATTGCAGGTCTTGGTCAAAATCAGTGCAGATTCAGATTTTTCAGATTCAGATTTTTCAGATTCAGCTTTTTCAGATTCAAACCACACCCTTTGTGATTTTATTAACTATAATCTTCTCTCCCAGCTCATAGGCAACACAGTCCCCAGCTCATTTTACTTTGCCCTTTTTTAACCCTTTCGTGTATACTCAACACATGGAAGATCCTGGTCATGAACAGCATCTTACTAAAAAGTTGTTTGCAAGAACAATCGTACAAAATGGGGTAAGGTACATTCAATATTTTTCAGTGTAACCAAGCTTGGCTCTAACATCTAGGTAATTTGTGGGAAGGTAAACCTCAGCTTTAGTAATTCTTGTCAAGCAGTTAAGACAAATCAGAACTTACCTGCAAGCACAAGCAGCTTTCTCTAGCACAGGCCAGAGGTTGGACACAGCCCTCCAGAGCATCCCAAGAGACATCAGATCAGCCTAGTGGACTTTTGGTAACCATACCTGTTGTCAGAAGTCCAGCAGACTCACTGCCAGCCAGAAGGGGCAGCTCTTATGGCAGTGGCAGCCCTATGCTCTTACTGACAGGATCACCACTCATTAGTAAAAGGAAATCTTTGTATGGATTTTGTGAACCTGAACCATAATTGGGATGCTTCTGTCACTTGTAATAAGGACAACATCATGTCCATACAGAACTGGGCTACAGTCTGATGATTTGGTGGTCCTTGTCTAATGTGCAAGAGCATGATCTTCACTCCTGAGTGAGTCTAAACACAGACAGGTATGTCTGGATGACACCCATCACACAGTGCTGCAAGGCCCCCACACCCTGCAAGCATTCTCAGACCACCCATCTCTTTTGGAAATCATTCCTGACAACATTGTTGTCATCACATTACATTACAGAAGAAAAAAAAACACCTTCAGAAGACTGCATGGTGCAGCAACTCAGAAACCCATTTCTGTTTATGTTAGAGAGAAAAAAAAATCAACTAGAAAAAGAAAGCCAATCCATGGCAGAAAAAAAACAACATTTTTTTATACCTGAAATTCCTAATGGGTGATGTAGAGGACACTCCCTTCACTTTATGCCAGTGAATAATGAGTCACATAAAAGTGCATTAATTCAAACCAGTATGGTATTGCTATGGGTTGTGCTGTGACAGGGAGCCCAAAGGATGCAAGTGTGCTATCCCTATTTTTCTTGTGGAAAAGCAGGAGGGATGAAATTTCCATGGCTTGAAATAGTTCAGTCTCCAAGAGAGAAATGAAACATGTGCTGAGCAGCATTTTCATCTGCTCTGACAAAGACTGAAATCCAGCATGAATAACAAATGAAAAGGCTTCCAAAAAGTTGGCAGAGGAAAGAATGCATCCTGGGGATGACACATGCATCCCAGCACCAGTGTACCTGTGGCCTCCCAGAGCTGACAGCCTGGAACTGCTCTGCCTGGGACAAGAAGCAGTTCTACCTTCCTCTCCACAGCAGGTGCATGAACTGTCCATTACACCTGTTCACTCAATGGGGCAGGACAAAACACAGCATCTTTTCCACTCTGTATTTAAAGATTAAGAGTTGAGCAACACATATGCAGATCCAAATAATTTAAAATTAATTTTCTTATTCAAAGAGAATTTACAGGTAGATAAATTTGAAGGCTGAAATGAACAAACCAATCAAGGATGTTTACAAACTGTTTATGAAATGGACTGTGATCTTGTTTAGACTTTGCATCTAAGACAAAGTGCAAGAATTTTAAGGCATAAAATTTGATGAATAGACAAGTCTAACTCTTCTATAAAGTACCCAAGTATATTGTTTTCAGTGAGATTGCATATATAATGGCACAAGCAAGAAACATATTTAGAGGCAGACAGTCAAATATCAGTCTGTCTCTTCCTCTGATTTTAGGTCTGAGATGCTATACATAACCAGACCAACCATAAATCTGATATGACAAAAGGGCAACGATATGGAACAGTCGGTAAGTTCAAGGATAAATACTTTTGTCTAGCAGCATTTGCTCATTTAGCTGTGACTTCAGCTGAAGGTGTATCTTTGCCTGAGAAAGCTCCAGCACATCAGCTTTGTCTCCTAAATATATAAATATAGCCCTAAATGCTACTTTTCCCCCACAATAATGCCCAAATCCTGGTATCTCTTCCTTTTTAACCACTAGTATGGGTTCTGTGGACTGTGGTATCAACCTTACATGAACAGAGAAATTATAGGCTTTTCCACAATGAAAGTGGGAAATTTTAGGGGCAAGGAGACAATATTGCAAGGACCAGGCTCTTGCTTTTCATTTACCACAGATTACAAGAGAAGACTTTAAGTGCCACTCTCCATTAGACTCTGTCTACAGCCCACACAGCCAACATCTGTCCCCAAGTGCTAGACTGTATTTACCACCTCAATACTAACATGGGCCCATTTCTCTTCAAGCTGCCTGAAGTGGCCCTTCAGCAATACAAGGGGACCCTAGTTACCACGACTTTTCTATAAAGACCACAACCCCACAACCTCAGCATGGCCAGGGAGCACACTCCAGACATGCTCCAGGCCGCTGTCCCTTCCCACTCCATCACACAGCATCCCTCAGAAGCAGCCAGCACGTGTGCACAATTATTTTTACCTCCTCACTAAGCCACAAACCATCTCTTGTGAGGCCTTCAACATTCAGTCCAGGGGTGAGGAGGTTTCTGCCTCCAAAGCCACCATATGTCCACACCACAGCCTATGGACTGCAAGCCTGCACACTCTGGCAGGAGGGAGGCAAGATGTCTCAGCAGCAAAGACCTGCAGGTCAGCCCACCACATGCCATATGGGCTCTCACTGCTGAGCATGCAGAGTCACCAAACCATGCTAACGCTGGGATTTGGAGCTGGCAGGAACCAGCTGGAGACCATCGGGCAGCAGCTGCAGCAGAGCATGATGGAGCCAGTCTAGCTGGGTATGTCCATATTCTTGCTGCTCAACAGCTCGTAGAGAAAGACATGTCAGCTTGTCAGGCAAGTGTCACTCAGCCTCTGCACTGCATGCAGCCAAAAACATTTTGCTGCATGTGGACACCTGCAGGGAATTTACCCACCCAAAGGAGGGGACCACAAGTTGGGGCAATGCACTTGTCCCTCACAGGGGATGTTCCTCTCTGCAGCCTAGTCAAATCAACATTAAAACAACCTGTTCCTAATGCTCTGGGACTTTGTAATTTAATCCAAGTAACTGAAATCAGCATAGAGTTCACATAACCTGTCTTCCTCCTTCTCAGTCAGAGAAGGAACTAACACTTGCATTAATAATTCACAGCATCTTCTCATGCTCATGCTCCACATCTTTTTCAGATGTACAGTGGCAAGAGAATCCAGTGCAGACAAAAGTGTGATGATCAACTTACTGAACTTTCCACCTTAGGAAGCCAGGACTCAGTGAATTATGTCTCTCCCCTGAAAATTCTAATAGACAGCCCGGCATCTGGCAACTGGCATGAGGCACACCACTGCTGTGCCACGGGGTGCCAGGGAGCAGAGGGGCTGACAGACACACTGCTGGGACACGTGTGGCATGACTGCCACGTGCACATCGAGGCTGGCACTGCTGACTCTCCTTTCTGCCACTCACATCCAAATAAACTCAGCCTTCATTCACATTGTCTGTCAGCCAAAACTGTATCTCAGCGCTGACATGAGCGGAAACAATAACAAACAAGGGGCCATCTATATCTTACATCATGTGCCAAGTTAGAATCAAATCTGTAATTCCCCAAATGGTGTATGGATCTGAAACACTCACCCACTTATAACCCCGCGACAGTGGAGTCCATCATAATCTGCAAAAACTATACCTTTCTATGGGGATCCATAAATATGTTACCTTTAGTGTTTTTAGTTGATCTTTTATTAGATAGCAGAACGTTAATAAAGAAATAGCAAAATAAGGTATGTTTTTATCAGTCACCATATGAGCAAACAGACAGATGGCAGTGCATCTTGCACAACAAACCAAATTCTGGTAAAAAAGCAATGCAAGAACTTAAGCTTCTGAAGAGCAACACAGCAGGACTGTCATTGAAACAATGCATCTTCAGTGTGATTCATGTGTTTCTCCACAGAAAGCAAGTCCTAATCAGGAAATTATGTGGTGTACATAAAACTAAAACTAATTGAGATGTTACTAGTAACAAAAGAATGGCTTTCATATTCACTTGTATTATTATCTTGAGAGCAGAATAAGCTGCTGCACCGTTATCAATGCCCTCCTGAAACCATACCACACAGGTCCTAGCAGAGGGGTACTTTTCTTGTTCAGGTTATCCCCATCCACATGGTGCTTCCCCAGAAAGGTAGGCCTACTTTGAGCTCTCCTCACCCCCAGTACCCACAAATTCCTCATAAAAACACAGCCACAGCGAACAAATCAATACAGAGCTTAAAAGCACATCCATCTATCTTCTTGCAAGAACTACAGAACAGAAAAACACAAGTTATTTATACCTGTCCCCCTTCTCCCTCATTCCATGCATAATCCAGAAGACAGCAGCTGAATTTGAACAAGGGCAGTCCCAGTCAGATAAAAAGGAAATTTTTTAAAGATCTAGGGTCTGGTTTTTTTCAGTCTGAGCAGAACTTAAGGGTCCCTCTGCAGCCACTCTAATTTCCTTACAAGGTCTAAAAATAACCCTTTTCCGCAATACAGCTAATCTTTTACTGATTTAAAATCCTGAGAAAAATTCTTATAGGAGAGGACTCTTAAAACAGATGTTGTCCCCCTAGCTTTTTTCTTAAGATATGCTTGAAGTTCCTTTCCCCCACCTTACTTATTTGGAGGAGCTGCTTATTTTTACTGTTTTGTCACCAAGGATCTATGTACCTCATTTGGGGCTAATCTTATCTGCTCCCATTCCTTGGAGCAACAGTCCACTACCTAAGCAATAGGAATTGTTACACTTCTGTATATTTTTACTGCAAGGGAAGACAATATACAACCAAAACCATTACAAAGCAGCACCACACTAGATGATTAAACACCTTTGCAAGCCCTCCTCTTCATTTTAATTTCTTAAATTTCTAAAGCAATTTGATCACCATATGAGGAAATACTAGCATTTACTTTTTACTCTTCTGTGCTGTACTGAATAACCCTTGTTGCCTCCTCAAAACAATAGCAAAAGCAAGCAGAGAGGTTACAACTGAATGACTGTGGACATATGTTTTGCTAATTATTAATCCATGTTTTGCCCCTTGTTTCTAATAATGTACATCCAGAATCAAAATGTTGCCAAGAAAATGTACAGAATGAAGGCTGTGTGCTGATGTTAGCCTGCAATGAATTTTCAAAAGCTGAAAACATGTAAGCAGGCAAAATTCTCCATAGGTAAACAGTTAATTTTCCATTCCCTACATCTAAATGCCATCACATGTCTTGTATATACATGCTTACAAAAAGTGCATTTTCCTTTGCTATTAAGCAATAGGGTAAATAATAGATTTAAGATATTAGATTGCACAGTATTTAGAAATACTCTGTATTTCCCTGTTCATAAAAGCATTTCCTCTTTCAGGGAGGAAAGCTGCCATCAAGGTGGGAAGCTCTCTGCAATCATTTAAGCTGGGGAAACACCTTGTTGAGAAGGTGATCTGATTTTATGTAAGTACAGGCACAAAAACTGCTTGAGTTTCCCTCCACCAGAACAGAACTGGCAGTACAAAATACCTGCTTGTAAACCAGACAGTATTTCCAACACAGTATTATCTGCTTCACAGAAAAATGTAAAGTGAAAAGAGAAGAAACAGGCAAATGATGCTAAGCTTGCAGAAGACAAACATTAAGAAGTGAAATAAACACTATGTGAATTATTATTTCAAAAATATGATTTAAGAAGCAGACTATATTTATGTATGCAATGGAGTATTACAAGTCAAATGCTTTATTTTTGCTATATATGAATTATTTTATAGCACATTCATAACTGGGGGAAGAAACACAAACCCAAATGAAAATGATCTTGAGCTACCTGAGGACATTGGCATGCTTCTTACCTGCTGCCATCACACTGAAACATAATTGCTATGACAATAGGACCTTTCAAAGAAGGAAAATACTAGCTAGGTCACACATCAAAGTGAAGTTCTTAAAGGGTGAAAACGAACGTTAGTTTCCTTATAAATGTAGCTATATTAATCATATGGTAGCTCAGGCACATGAGCCTTTGAGGGCACACAGACAAGCACTATTTTCATCAGCAGCTGTCAAGTAAGGCATGTTCTTTAAGGGCCAATTTTAAGAAAGCTAAATGGCACTTAAACAACAAAACTCCTATGGAAACTTACTCAATTTACACTGTCTCCATTCCCACCAAAATTAGGAAAGCAGATGTTAAACATGGACATGTCTAAAATTTGATCACAACTTACTGGGCAACACGCACCTCACAAATTGATGTGTCAAGTCACGCCAACTTCTACACTGTGAACCACGCTTGCAGCTCAGAGGGAATAAAGAAGTGGATGGTTGCAAATTTTATCTTTAACTGAAGTCTTGTAGCTGCAGCATAAGACTTTAAACCTTTGCATGTATCTCTCTGTTTGCTTAACTAGAACCATCTCTCAGCTGATTTTAAGAGAATTGTGGTGTTGGTTTTTTGGTGCATAAATCACACATCAACAGTTGCTCTAGAATAATAACTAGGTAGCTAAATATTGCTGCCAAAATTTGTGGTGGGTGGCTTTTTTTGGTTGTTGTCATTGCAAATAAATACATGGAAACGTAACATATTGTGAAGTAACATAGCAAAATCAAGATTATTTTATTGTTTTATAACTCAGATACCAGAATACATTCTTGGAAAACTGTGATAGAAATGGGAAGGGCTAACTTAGTGGCAGACACTGCAGCACAAAAAGTAGACTGCAGATTTTCAGCAGTAATCATCCTTCAATTTCCTTAGGGAGCTCATTGGAGGACTTGCGGAAGCAGAAAAGGACTTTCAAAGTTTCCTTGGAGAACTGCTGATAATCACATTACAGCACAGACTACCAGAGCTGCCATACATGTGAACATCCCTCTCTGTGATCTAGTCTGCTCCCAGTAGCAGGGAAAGGAGTAGCACAAAAAACAGTTGAAACAAATTTTGTAGCATCACTGTTTAACAGCAAGATTTCTTGGTCCATAACTAATGAGATTTTTGTCTCAAGTAGGAGTTGGCCTCTCACACAAGAGCTATAGAGATTAATCAAGGTTTTCAAGGTGCCTCCCACCATTATCAGCTCAGTGACACCCACAAATGCAGTGCTCTTCATGGTGTTTACCTCTCTGCTGAGAGCCTGAGGCAGCTGGCCTTGTTGCAGGAGAGGGACATAAAATCCTGATTCCATCCATAAGGTGACCTACAGCTGCTCTGGTGGTACTCCCTTTATGGCTGTGCATTTTGGAGTGGGCAGTTTTTAGCTCATACGGAAATAAACACAGCTGTGTGTGTGAACACCACTCCATCTCCCCCCCTCCTGAAAGATTTTACAGGCAGCTGCTATGCTCAAAAAAAGCTGCAGAAACAAACATTGCCAAAAGTGCCATTTAGCAAGGCAATGTGGAAGGCAAAACCTGAGCAGGTATAATGTTTGGCACCAGCAGCTCTTTGCTCAGAAACAAAAAAAGTATTAACGGTTAAAAAAAAAAAGAAGAAAAAAAGGACAGCTTTAAAGAATTCCACTTTTGTTTTATTGACTTGGCAGCAGTGAACAGTGGCAGAAAGAATGCAAGTGTGGAGAGAACATTTTGTTCATTCTCAGCAGCACACAGGTTTTTGAGGCAAGGTGGGACAGAACAGCAGAAATCACTCCCTACACTCTCTAGACCTGTGAAAACACCAGCCAGCCCCTCCCATGAGATTAGTGTGTATTTATGTTGCTGCAATAACAAAATAGCATTCAAAGCAACAATGATGATAACACACTTAAAAAAAACCCTTAGGAATCACTGCTACTCTGTGTATATGAATATTATCTGTAAATATAAATGTCATCTTATTAAAAAGTGTTGATAAATACAGCAAGATAGAGTTGACTCATGAAGTAGACAACTGCTGTCTAAAGAAGTAATTAATTTCTACCTGTGAACATCTTTAAAGGCATTAGTTCTGGAAAAGTAACTATTGCAGGCTGAGTTTTGTAGTTAGAAATTCGACGTTACTCCATTTGCCCCTTCCTGAAGGGAGGACAGAGTAAAATCAGAGACAACAAGCAGCTCGAAGACACTTGAAGAGTTCTTCAGAAACATTATTAGTTTCATCCATTCATGAGGCAGAGCACAGTACTGTAGGAAAGCATGTTTGAGGAGCCACTGTGCTCAGACGCATTATCACTCATGATGAGCATGACAGATTCTTGAGCTCTTTTCTCTCCAGCACTGACAAGCACTGATTTTGCCAATTCCAACTGCTGATGCTGAATAGAGCTCATCTTAGCAAAATCCAGTTGGGCTACTGAACGCCATCCTCTCTCCAAAAATGGGACACACTCTCCGCAATGCACCTGCAATCCTGCGTGGTATCGCCGAGTGGCAGCTGCACAGCTCTGTTCTGTGTATAAAACAACTTGGAAAAACCTGACCCCAAAGAAAAATAGCACCCCAGAGTCAGGTTTCAGAATAGCAAAAGAGATTATTCCAGAACAAAAGATGGCTTCCATAAGAACAGAAGTTATTCCAGTGTACCCCAATGGTGATCACATTTTCAACAAAAATTTGCTTTTTTGTTTTTAAACAAAGTTTCACAGTTCCAGAAAACGGCTTCATTAAAAAGCTAACCACATCTCCCCCTTCAGCATCCAAACAGTGACTAATGACAGTAAAAATTCACTTCTAACATTCAAACCACAACACTCAAAACCTGTTTGTGGGACACTATAAAGCAATTACCTTTTTTTAATTTTCAGTTTTGGTATCAAGACATGTTGTTTCTGCTCCCAATCACCTGGAACCTACACAGTTAATTCCCAAATATGCCAATATCATCAGTAGGCATAGCAGCGCATACCTCTGCAGAGCAACCACTAAAGGGAGTAGTGGGGGGAAATAAACATCATGCTTCTTACTATCCCTCAGGGCCAGCTGTGTTTTGCACCAGCTCATAGTTACAGCATGGGCGGAAATTTGCATTAGAGAAAAGTAGGAGGAATAAGTAACAGGAATAAAAGATAAACAAATCTCCCAGTGAATGTGTTTTAATTATTTCCTGCCAACTCTCTCACACCAACCTCTAATCCCAGATGAGATTATTATTAATTTTATTTATTTATTGTCTATTCTTTATGTCCTAATCAGTCCTGTTCTTGGTCTTGCCTGATCTGTTGATTAAATGACTGTTATTTATGTATATTACAAAATCAAAAAGCATCACAATGACCTGTGGTATCCTAGTGCTAGTTTTAGCAAACTTTTGCCAGAAAATTTCTGAGTCTCTATAGAAGTATAAACAGGGAAAAACTGCTGCCTTTGGCAGAACTGTGGTTCCTGCCCCTATTGCACAGGCACTGAAGCAGACTATCTAATATTCCCGACCAACACAATTCAAAGAAAAACAGGATAGGGAAATATGGTGCAAGCTAAGAGGCATGCTGTTTTTACCAGGAACATCTTCTATGTGACCATGGAGACTAGTCAGCTGACAAGAAGATTTAATGGAATAGCAGGGACCCCGTTTGATTTGCAAAAGGCAGGAGTCCACTAAAGCAGCTAGTAATGTGGTAGGTGAGCCTGCTACACTTCAACACTTCTAAAAGACTCTGAATTTTGACCCAAATACCAAGATCTGTAAGCCTCCCAAGATGTAGGGAACAAGTTTCACAGGCAATGGTGAAATGCTCCTACACAGCTTGTGGTCTGTGCTGCTACAGGTTTGCAGCGTCTGCCTTTGCTCCTGCAAGATGGTTGATCTCACCACAGGGCCATTCAGAGAGTGAAAACAGCAGTAAAAACACCCACAGCAGACCACAGTCTTTTCATTGGCACTGCCAATTTAGTAATTGAGCATGTTACTTCCCAGACCAGCCTGCAGCGCTGGGACCTGCGAAAAGCAGCGTGCATTTGCCCCAAACCAAAGCCTGGGCTGCCCCATCCTGCCCTCCAGCCCAGCCATTTCCTTTAGCTTTATTCCAGGGGATATGGGGAGCTGATAAACTGAAAACTAACTGCAAGCACAAGGTTTTATTATTCCCCCCTATTTTGCAGAGGGGGGGAATGTCAGAGGGAATATTAACAATAGGCAAGCACAGGATGCACAAACACCCAACTTTCCCAGGCATCAGTGGTAAAATGTGAAAGCAGTGACCCTGCCAACTGATAAGGAACTGTTGCAGTAAACACACAAGAGCACTGTGGCTGACCTCATACATATGGGTCTGCTTCTTGGGGCGTAACCCGCTCTGAAAATGGTTTAATTTCCAAAAAATTGACTGAATTATTTAACTTCATGAAGTGAAACCAGAATTTCAGACAAAATTTCTCCCAGATAGAGAAGTCAAAGTCGTAACTCTATATTTTGCTACTCTCTTCCTAAGCTTGGTGAACCTCTTTGGCCAAAGCATTCAAAGCAACGACCCACCCTTTCAGCTGCAGACACCTCTAGCATTTTGCAAGGTATGACCATATTCCATAAAGTAGTCCAAGACTCAATACATAAAATAAGAAGGTATATGTATTTTTTGCTCTACCTGGAAAATAAAAGTTTTTCAGCACAACTTAAACCACGGAGCGCAGAATTGGCAAAGGCCAGTGTAAAACCTGGCAGTAATATAAATCTTATTTACTGACAAATGGTGAATGATCAACAGATAAAAGGATACAAATCTAATTTCCCAGCATTATGTTTACTTCTTCAGAAAACCATATGTTCCTCTCAGTTCAAACTAATTAAACCAGTATGTAATCAAGACAATTTTCTAAAAACTGTGCTGAGAGTACTGGGCAGAGTTTTCTTTGCAATAACCCAATCTCTTCCTACAGAGGCTTCCCTTCTGCAGGTGATGTCCAGTGTGACGCAGCTGCACAAACCAAGCTTCCTTTTGCCCCTAGTGAAGGCACAGACATTTAACAATTGTTCCTGTCAACAAATTCCTCATCTCTTACTCACATAAATGTTCTTGACTTCAAGCACGTTCAGCCCAATGGTTACAGTATAATGAAAACCAGTTATTACTCAATTTTCTGTAACTTCTATATTATAGCATGTCTGCATTTCCATTTATCTTTGGTAGACCACAGTCTTTTCATTGGCACTGCTAGCTCACTTTTAAGGTCATTTGTAACTCCCAAATGGAAGGAGGGGTGGAGTTTTCTATTTATTTGTTTGTTTAGTACCACAGTGTGAAATAAAAAAGCAATAATTCTTAATAAGTACATTTGGGGAAATGGTCATCCAGAAATATTCCCCTGTACTGCATGCAGTGCTGATAACATCCTGGTAGCAGAGATCATGAAAGAGAAACAAAACAGAAAGTATGTGTATTTTTATTTATTTCTTTTTACTTAAAAAAAAGGAGAGGAGAAAAAGTAATACACACTAGTTTTGTTATCCTTTTTAAATACAAGACAGACTGAAAAAGCAGATGGTTCCCATGAGATGAAAATTGAAGCATCTTTTCTCCATATTTATTTTTTTTTAAACTTGGACAGGTTGTGCAGTTCAGGTACCAAACCAGCTGCATTCTCTTACCCAGAATATCTTTCCTAACTTTTGCTCTGAGGCTTGTCACTGCTTGTTCATTTCAGAAGGACAGCTGGACACTTAGATATATGTATACTAATCTGACCTCATAATACGTTGTGGCGCTAACCTCTTTGTCTATTCCAAAACAAGATAAGGCTGGAGATTGGTTTATTCTGTATTTAAGCAAGTCCTAGACATTTAAAATAAATAGCACAGTATCTTCTCATGATGACAGCTGAATGAACTGTGCCCTTGTTTAAACCACAACATTAATTAGTTTAACACTTAAGCAAAAAGTGACATTATTTAAATGGCTGGAAGTCCAATTTTATTAGTAGAATGAAGGCAACTTTTAACATGTCTGTGAATTGTGGCAGAGCCATGTTTAAGAGGGGAGCTAAGGCAGGGGTGAGAAATCAAGCTGGTACCAGCAGAACCACAGACTGGTACCAAGTCTCTGCCCAGCAGCCTGCAGAACCATCAGAAAGGTTAGCTGAGGCTGCAGTCACCAGCTCTGCTTGGATGGGACATGCTTCTTCAGCAAGAGCCTAATCTTTGTCTATGTTTTTAGTTATCTTCTACTGAGAAGAGGGCCCTTTTTCAACCATAAAAATTGGAGCAGCAAGATAAGAGTTCCATGTCCAGGCAGTAATTGTACCTTTGCTACTCAGGCAACGCAGAACAATTGCAGAAGAAATTCCTTTACAACATCTGGGCTCCGTCTTTGCCTGCCATGTCTCCCCACTGATACATTTTAAATCACTGTCTAGGAGGACACAGCTGTGACAGAGCACCAGCACTCTGCAAATTTTCATTCAAGGCACTGAAATGCAGACCAATTCTCAGCAGTGCCCCTTACAATCATTTAGAGAGGGCAAGTAAATGTCACTCAATTTGTTCTCTCCGCTTGAATGAAATGTAATCTGCATCTGAGTATCCAATTGCCTCTACCACAGAGCAATTTCTGCCTAAGAAACTCTGTATTAAGAAGCTTAATATACAATAGGCAAAGAACAATGGACAGTAGAGAATAATTACTCATTCCAATAGCCTACATTTGTGGACAAACGCTGAGTTGTATTCATATTAAGGAATAATGCAATGCATTAACTAGCAGGCATCTGAACAAGACAAGGAAAGAATACGAATCCTGCAAACAAAAATTAAGCTTGTTAAGTTCAGCATTCTGACCATTTTATTTCTAGTTAACATTAGCCAATAAACATCTTATTTTATTAAATATAAATATAAAATATAAAATTTAAATATGAAATATTTAAACATATTTAAATATATTTAAAATATTTAAACATATTTAAACCAATAAAATGTATTTTATATTTAATACATTATGAACATCAATTAAATAATTTTACTCTTCCCAAACATGCTTGCTGTCTTCTCAGTGTTTTTAAAAAAGCAAGGTGTATTTTTATTGGAAAGGTTTTCTTATATAGACACATATAACATTGCATGTGTGCAAGCCAAGATTTATTCCTGCTGTTGATTGTCTGGGGTTTTCAATTATTATTATTATTATTTTATCTTTTATACTTTTATCTCCTATAGATTCCACAAGCCATGGGAAGATGCTGCCACTTTAGTGTAAGAGCATCTGGGTATTGGATATCTATTTGCAAATAAAAGTTTCGTAGTTCTCTCACCATACAATATAATTAGCTTTACCTTAAAAGCTTTCTGATAATTGGTCTTAAATCACTAATTTTAATTTCTTATTTGCATTATGTATGAGAGCAAAAGGATATGTCATAAAACAATTGGTGAAAATACACTTTTATACATTTAAGACAAGTTTTTGCAGAGGTGCCTGCATGGTACTTTTTCTAATACCTAAGGGCTAAGTTGAATCAGATAGCAACTTTTTTACCTAACTCAAAATAAATGCACGTGGATTTGCCAATGATTATCTAAACTTTCTTTCCAGGTGAAACCCCTTCTGTCTTCTGGCAAACAGGTCTTGCTAAAGGGAAAATGTGAGACCACAACCCCCACCATCTCAAAGACCTATGCCTTGGCATAAATGGCTCAGAATAGGGACCATTATTTTTTCCAGCATCCAACAGGTTCATGATCATCTAGCCAAAGAAGAACTTCAGATACCATGTCTCAGTTCAGGTCTGCCCTGCAATTTCTTTTAGTGAAAAGCAGCATTGGCTGAACTTCAATAAAAGATTGCTGGTATTCACCAGGATTTTACTCTCACATTGGCACTCAGGAATGGGACAGACATCCTTATTTAACTAAGTTTATCTACTGTGTTTAGTATTTCACATGTATAGAAGGATGCTGTGTTTTTCTTAATTATGGCTTGATTTTGATAATTTGACAAAGTTTCTTCAAGATATGTGCAACTTGGTACACCTATTCATCCACTGCTAACCCTTCACCAACAATGTGTAATTACATCTAATCACTTTAGCATACTTCTCAATATTTAGTAATTGTCACTCTTCATTCAGTAGAATACCCCCCCAGGTTTGTGTCTGAGGGACAGCAGCAATGCATCTTTAGAAGTGTGTAGATGAACACTCAGCCCAGTAGGACCTCAGCACTTCTGAGATGTAAGAGGAGAAATGAAAAGGAAAATAATGCAATAATTTGCAACTCTGAAAACTGGCACTTCCTACACAAGCTTTTCAAACCTGGAGTACACATTTTTCCCCAGCACAAATGTGCGATGGATAAGCAACGAAAAGCAATTTTGCCATCACTAGAAAATGATATTTTTTTTATGTTGAATACTTTCTATCATCAATCTTATGATTTTTCTAAATAAAACAAGTTTCCCATTGAACCATCCACACTGCCATCTAGTGCAAGAAGCTGGGTTGTTGGAGCATTTTTTCTAAAAAAAAGGTGAAACTGCGAGTTTTAAGGGAGCATATTTTCAGCATGTTTCTGGCATACAAAGCAGAAAAAAGAGAAAAAAATTGCAAAACACTTCTGTATTTTCAATGGCAAACAAAAATTATCTTCTACTTTTGTAACTGCAGACCATAATAGCTAAAGGTGTGAGATCACCATTGTAAAAAGACTTGTTCACAGACTGAAATGAGAGTTTATTATTAAATCTGGTATTGGGAACAGAAGAGGTTTTTCTGTTCCCTTTTTAATAAGTACATCAATTATACAGACACACCAGGGTGTGTCTGGGAACCTAACAAAATCCATCTAGCAACTGTCAGCCCACGGGTAAAACACACAGCCTCACCCTGAGAGAATGGCAGATGTTACAACAAAATTATTATTTGCGTGTTACACTAATCATTACGCTACATCTGAAGCCAAAGCTCTGCTGGCTGTCACAGCTGTCAAAAGCAAACTGCACAGGACAAGGGTTACAGCTCTCTGCTTCCTGCAAAGGCCTGTGAGCCACTGCTGCTGTGGGCACAGAGGGACAGAAACGAGCAAGGTAAGGCAGGGAGCAGCACCTTGTGTCAGCCTCTGCCCACCGACCTGCTGGGGGCAAGGCAGGGACGGGGGACACGGCCCTGGTCACTTGGTGCTGTGCACCCTGCCACAGCTGGTCATCATGGGACGATGAGGGGTCCACACCAGCTACTCGGCCTCCTTTCTGGTCAGCAAGATGAGTAAGGAAATCATATTGCCAACTAGACACAGAGTCTGGCTGCTTCAGGCATCACTGTCTAGCATCTAAAACGGATACATACTGTTAAATATGGGTTGATTCCGAACCAAGGAGTTTTTGTGTCTCTAACGTTTAGGTCCCCCTTCAATATTAAGTGTGAGGGCCTTCTTCTGTCCAGGAGGGAAGAGATGGAGCTCCTCCCAAGAACTGGGATCAAAACTTAGTGAATGCTCCGAGTTATCCACTGCAGGAGCCTGCTGGCTTCCTCCAGCAACTCATAAAGCTGATGAGGAAAATGATGAAACCTGCCTCCTGGATGATGTGCCCAACTTACGTGACATTTATAACCTATGATGCTTGCATTTCACTTGGGGTGAAGTGATGCCTTTGCAGGATCCTGACTGCATCTAGTTGCTAGTACTCTGAGTTTTTCTATAAGAAAAGCAGGAATGTTTGTGCTCAAATTAATGCCCTCCTCTGCATGGCATCAGAAAAAAAACTAGCTGTAATAGTCAAAAAAGTCCTTAGGTCAGCAGCCTGTTCACTTGTGATTTTACTATGCACTGAATTAGTCATAAAAAAATTATACCAGAAGATCTGGTGTCTAAATAAGCCTCCCTATGTGTGGCTCTCAAGCAGAACAATAACACAGTTGCTTTGCTTAGTAACCCTGTGAGATCAGAGTGCTTTTCTTGCTATGAAAGAATGGCTCTCCTTAGAGCAAGCCTCCTGCATGAGATTACTTCCCACCTTGGGACAGGAGACGTTGAGAGCAGTGACCCAGTGAGGCTCACTCTCTTGACAGCATCCCAGAAAACAATGGAAAGTTATTTCAATTTTGTTACAAAGAATTAAGTTCCACCCGTTTACAAAAATGACACAGGTGTGGAGTCTAAAGCTTCTTAAAAGAACTAATTCTTTGCCAACTTACTGTTGCAGTCTGAAGGAGACCGTACTTTTATCAGATATTAGAGGGTTTCTCTGTTGTCCCTTAAAAATCATTGGAGATTTACTTTCAAGAGGAATTACAAGGATTTTTTTCTTGGTAATAGGACAGAGTCTGCTCCCAGGGACATGGACTGCACTGCGGAGAGAAGTAAGCTAGCCCATGGCACAGACAGCTGCCTGGTAAAGCCTGTCACCTTTGTCACCAAAAGACCACAACTTGCTGTGTGTGGACAAGGCACCAGTCACTTCTGTCTACCCTTCTGCTGTCCTTCAGCAATAGAAAAGCTTTGTCTAAAACTGCACAGATCCATTACCTACAGTTGAGCCTTTATCCAAAAATAATTTTAAAAAATCAACCCTCACCTTGGTGAACTTAGCAAAAAATATCTTAATGACCCGATGGTAACTAAGATGACAGCAGTAGCTGTCCTGAAGGCAGTCACCACTAGTTGTGCCAGCTGCAGAGGCCATGGTGGTTACCTGTTACAGTGTCTCTCAAAGTCACAGTGGTCAGCTGGTACAATGAATTTAGGAGACTTTACCTGCATCTCTGTACCTGGTCCAGCCTAAGCACAGCCCATCAGTGGTCACCAGGTCACAACCTGGAGGGACAGTACTCAGGTCATCTAGCACCCAGCAGACTCCTCAGTGACACTTAATCCAGCAAACAAATCCTACTGAAAAATTGATCAGTCATAAAGCTGGTGGGAAGGGAAACAGTCTTTTGGTTTGGGAGGGAGGAGGATTTGGCAACTCCTTGGCCAGCTCACCAGATTGACAGCTCAGGTCTCACCATCTGCAGGGAGAGTTGATGAGTGGTGATGTGCTGATGATATGGCAATTAAGAAATCAAACCTGAGCTGCAAGGAAGGAGAAGAATTTCACTGTCAGAGAATTTCTTTCTCTCTCACACTAAAACAATGACTACCAAATGCTATGAAAAAAAGAGTGATTCTTTGCTAAATATGTAAAATCCCTGATCTCTGCTATTGTATGCACAAGCAGAACAGGATCTCCTTGATTCCTGTCCCCCCTCCTCCTCACTCAATGCTAGAAATACTTGAAATACTTCAAAATGGAAGACAAAAGAAATATATCTACACAATCATCTTTTTACAGTTTAGCAAGAAGCCTTTGACAGCAGCAAGGAAAACTAAGTATTTTTCCTAGTACTGAGCCATCAAAACAAGATTGGGCAGGAAGGAGAAATAATGTATGTTGCCAATATACTCCCCCCACACTACTTTTTAAGTATTCTCTAATTTACATCCCAGTAATTTTTTTTAAATTATGATCTGAGATACAAAGATGCTGCTTGCCACTGTAGGGAGAAAACTTGTGTGGTCAGTCAAAGCTCAACTGGAGTTGAAGCTGGCCAGTACTGAGGGGGACAATAAAAAAGTTTTTTAAATCCATTAATAACAAAAGGTAGTGCAGAAGTAACGTTGGCCTGTTATAGTATGAATATGATCAGAGACATGAACTTCTGCAGGATCTGCTGCTCCAGCTGAACCACTGTAAATCTATGGGGCCTAATGGGATTCTGAGAGTATTTAAAGAGCTGCCTGATGTCAACTACAAGGCCTCTTAATGATTTTTGAATGGTTTTGGGAATCTGGAAAGATTCCAATCAACTGGAAGCTGGTAACATTATCCCAGTTTCCAAGAGGGGCAAGAAGGATGAGCCTGGAAACTACAGGCCTGTCACAGTCTCATTTCAGTAACTGACAAAATTTTGGAGATTACTCTGTGAGGTATTGAAAAACACCTGAAGCACAATGCAGTCATTGGTCACAGCTAAAACATGTTCATAAGGGAAAAATCCTTCTTGTCAAACTTAATTTTATTTTATGACAGGGTAATCCACATAGGTGATCAAGGAAGATGAGTGATATTTGGAATTCAATAAAGTTTTTGATACTGTCTCTTACAGAATCTTTTTGGATATGTCATGCAGTGGGTGAACAGCTGGCTTACTGGCCAGCCACAAGGGGTTACAGTGAATGGGGTGGCATCAGGCTGGCGACCTGTGACTAGTACAGTTCCACAGGGCTCCTCCTTAGGGCAGTGCTCTTCAACCTCTTCATAAATTACTTGGGTACAGAACTCAAAGGGATACTAAGCAAGTTTGCTGACAATTGGAAAGAGCTGTTGAAGGCAGAGAGGCCCAGCAGAGAAGCCTAGGCAAACTGCAGGATTTGGCAATTACCACTGGCATTAAGTTTATTATAAAGACAAGTGCCACACCGAGCACCTGGGACAGGGCAAGCCTGGATGTACTGACAGACCGGGACACAAAGGGCTGGGAAAGCAGCCCCTTGGAAGCACACCATTGGGTCCCGGTCTGTGGCAAGTTGACCATGGTCAGCAGTGCCCTGGCAGCCAGGAGGGCCACCCGTATCCTGGGGACATCAGGCACAGCATGGCCAGCCAGGCAAGGGAGGGGATTGTCCTGCTGTGCTCTGCACTGGGGCAGCCTCACCTCGAGTGCTGGGGGCAGCTCTGGGGCCACAATGTAAGAGAGATATAAAGCTACTGGAGAGCGTCCAAAGGAGGGCCATGAGGATGGTGAAGGGCCCTGAGGGGACCCTTATGACGAGGGGCTAAGGTCACCTGCTCTGTTCACCTGGAGAAGAGGAGACTGAGGGAAGACCTCATTGCAGTCTACAACTTTGTCAGGAGGAGAAGAGGAGGGACAGACACTGATCTCTTTTCTGTGGTGACAGTGACAAGACCCGAGGGAATGGCCTGAAGCAGTGTCAGGGGAGGTTTAGGTTGGGTATTAGGAAAAGATTATTATCACACAGATGGTGGTTTGGCACTGGAACAGGCTCCCTAGGGAGCTGGTCACAGCTCCAAGACTGACAGAGTCCAAGAGGCTTTTGGACAACATTCTCAGGCCACTGCTCACATGGTGTGATTATTGGGGCGTCCTGTGCATGGCCAGGAGTTGGACTTCATGATCCTTGTGGATACCTCCCAACTCAGGATATTCTATTAACTTTTACTGACATGAGGGAAAATAAAAATTCCATAATTAAAAAGACATTAAATATGTGGTTTAAAAACTATGAACAGGAAGAAAATGTTTCTCAAGTTTGCAAAAACTAGAGAATGTCAGGCAGGATAAAAAGAAAAACTAAAAATGAGGTTTATTCACAAAACCCATGTGGTTAATGAAACTCCTTGCCACAGGATGTTATTGACGGTGTTAAATGTCACCCATACTTAAAAACCCCAGATGGAAGAAAAATATAATGTATTTGTCCACCAGAGGCTATTGAAACAAACAAATACCTTTCTTGTGGCTTAAGACACTGCTGGACTACAAATTGCTAGCGATTAGTGGCATATTCTAACAATGTACTGTGTGCATACCCTGTTCTTATGTTATACTCCCTTGGCACTTTTCTCTGGTCACTGTCAGGGAACAGACTGAACCCTGTGGATCTTGACCTGATCCAGGAGAGACAGACCTGTATAAACAAAACAGAATAAAGTGACAAAAGGAAAGCACCACTTCCACTGGTGGCAGCCTTAACAGAAGTGGTTTGGAGTGACTGTAATTTTGAAGTATTCAACCTCATTCTTTTATGGACAAATCCATGCTAAACTGTACAACTCTAGAAAGAGTCCAAGGAAAATGTAGCATACCTGCACTTCTCTGAAAGCTGCTTTCCAGACAGCCGGCTTTCTGTCTTTTTGTTTTTTGTCTTTTTTGTTTTTTGTTTGTTTGTTTTGTTTTTTGAATCAACACTTAGCATTTTTAAACAATTTGGAACATTTCAAAGAAGGCACAAGCTCTGCATCCCATCTCCAGACACATGCCAAAACTTATCCATAATTGCTAACTAAATTTCAAAGGCATGGAAATATATATTTTACTAGCTCTCCATCAGGTTGTGCAAGTGTCCAGAGACAGACCTTGTATGTGGGGGTGTTGCTCATCTACCAATAGGGCATTTTGCTAAGGAATGCCTAACCTAAACAACACATTTGAGAGAAACCTGGCAAATCTACAGGTTATCACAGACTAGTAAATAAAGGATCTTTTCACTCCCACAGCAAGTTGTGCTGAAAATTTGTTTTTCTGAGATGGAGAGGAAAATCTGCTCACCTTTCTAATTATAATGATTTATTTATATACACACTATGTTATGAAAAACAGTGTTTGCAAAGGAGGCCATCCTGTTGAACAGAGACTGAGAACATCCTTCAGGGCATACTCACGCAGATTTACACTGATATTACCTGATAGCTGAGTCCTAAAGCAGCCTGGCTCTTGAGAAAAACAGAGGTGCCTGCTGCCAAACTGCTGAGGCTGCTCACCCTCCTCACAATTGTTACACAGGCTCCTGGGAACTTCTGAAGATTTCTTTGTTCATTCTTGGCATTTCTTCACTCTAAGTTTTGTATCTTGATGATTATTTCACGCAGCACCTTCTACTCTGCTGAGTTACCTACTGTATAGCACCAGGATTTTCAGCAAGGGAAGGGCAGAGCCCTTAAGGAAAGCCAAGCCTCTGGAGCAGTTTTCTGCCCAGAATATACTAACACTTAAAAAGCAAAGTCTTTAATGTATTCTTTTTAAAACTGTTCACACAGGTCTACCATGAACATGCATGACTCCCAAACTGCATCACCTGCCATCTGCAGGCAGAGGGGCAGCAGACTTGTAGGCACAGAGTGCATGGTTCTCACTCAGGCATCAGTTGTGTCCTCACCACAAATACCATGGATGAATCTCTGGGTTTCAGTTAATTGCACTTACTGTACTGACCTATGAATTCCATCTCTGCTCACCTTTCTGCCCAGCTGACCCTTTGTGGTTTCTGTACTAGGAGACAAGGAGGCTAGCAGGAGACTGATTAATGAGTCATCCAAACACTTAGAGTAATACTCTTGCATATGATATTGATGCCAGAATGATTTGTATAATATTAACACTCTGCAGTCAGTATTAACACTTTTTTTTTAAGCAATCCATTGAAGACTAGATTAAGAACAATCCTATTTTCACATTGGTCAAAACTGTCAGTCTTGCAAGGCATCTGACAGCTAATAGATCAACTCATGTACAGTATCTTTCTAGGAGATGTGAGGACTCATTCAGCACATTTTGGAAAGACTGACCAAGGACACGACAATCCTACAGAACACACACATAGCCGCAAGTTGTGGAAAACCTTAAAGAGACAGAAGGAAGCATGTGGGTAACATCACATAGGGACAATGCTGCTGAGTGTAACAGCATAAGCAACGCCCCACTGCAGCCAAAGGAGGCCAGCAGGCCTATGGAGAGAGCAGGAGCTGCTGCATTCAGAGACACAGCAAGTACTGCACAGTGACAAAAGCTCGTGTCAGGCCTGCAGACCTGTTGTGCAGGCAAGCGTAGAAGGGGACTCCAGGATGACACAGGATTCCAAATGCCCACCAGTGAACAGCTGCCACACTCACTGGGACATGCCTTTGCTCAAAGCACAGAAGGCACCAGGAATTACAAGAGGCACTGAAGAGCCATGATGGTGCCAGCTCTGCTGATGCACAGGTGTGCCAGGGAGGGCTTTGTCTAACTCCTGGGATGCGATCCAGGCTGTTCAGTGCTCCTGGACTGAGGGCAAATACTACAGCATACCTCTGATTTCCTTCCAGTTCAAGGCTGTAAGTCACAGTAGTCCATAAATAATGCAAATGTCCACCCACTCCCCTCTTCCCCCTAGCAAGAACATTTTTGGCAGCATTGATATGGATCACTTAGAATCCCCTGGGAATTGTCTCACTGTATAACACTGCCTTTAATGCTTTCATTGTGAAGTGAACCATGATTCGGAAACCTTAAAGCCAAGTTTCAAAACTTGTGATTATTTTGGAAGCAATTTGTGCTTTTATGCATAAATACCAGGAAACAATAGAATGACTGATGGAATTCATCAAGAAGCCAATATACACACATGGAGACAGTGCTTAAATGCAACTTTTAACCTTCTCATTACTCAAAACTTGGACATGAAAATACATATGCAAAAACCTAATAAAATAAAAAAATCCCCAGCAAACCAACATGGAGATTTTTCTCATATCTGTTGTTGCTGTCACCTAAAACCTACAACAGCTCTGCCAAAATAATTTTCTTTATTAAGGAAAGAAAGCACAGAAGAAACCAGGAGCTTCAGTCACCCAAGCACATTAGAGCTGACAAACTGTCTTTCCTGTTTAGACAGTTAAGACTAATTTTCCCATGATCCATGTGTGCCTAAAGTCTTTGGTTTCCTTCCTAGGTTACATGCATCTGGTGACAGTCTTGTAATGGAGATTCATGAAAATGCTTTCAAACATGAAGTACTGCACTGTTGGGATTAACAAAAAATTCTCTTAACAAAAGAACATTTCAACAGTGAAACAGTTGTTGATTACTAACCTGCAATGACTCAAGTTGTACAGTAAACTCTACTATACTTCCATACATCCTATGTAGAGCATCAAATAAAGAAAGAATACCAAAGCAGTCTTACAGAAATTAAACCATTTTGACAGTGCTCCCTAGTGTGTGTACTGTCCCAGAAGACACATGGGGAATCATACATACCAGATCTGATAGAAACTGTGTATATTGGCTGAAATAAAAACACCAGTTAAATTTATCTCCATACTATCTCTTGGTAAGGCACCAAACTCCACAATAAATAACATTATTCCTTGTAGCTTGTCTGTACTTTGCCACTGATATGTGATTCTTGGTATCTCAGGTTTTTAAAATCTTATCTCCTCCCTTACAGAAACCCAAGCCAGCAGCCCTACTTTCCTCCAGAAAGCTATTTGATAGAAGTGGACCAAAAGGAAAAAAGGGCCCCATTTCCTCTGCAATCTCTCCTTCAAAAAGTGAGGCCTGTGCACTGGTATGTCAGTTGCTAGGGAAAGCAGCACCTCTGCTGCGCAGACAGGGCAGAGAGCAGAGGAGGCAGCAATGCATCCCCTTGCAGCCAGCCAGCCAGCAGCAGTCTGTAACTCCAGAGTGCTGCACAAACCTCAGCGCACTTCGCTGGCTGTGGAAAGGAGAAGTCTTTCCAGCCCTGCCACTCTGCCTGAATCTGGTGGCCCCCTGGGTGCCTTTCTACAAGCTAAGGAGGCAGATGAACAGTCAGATCTGCCACAACCTCTGCTTTATGCCTACTCTTTAAGATGACAGCAAAGAACAAACAGGAAATTTGTGCTCTACCTCCCTCCACTGTTCCCCCAAAACGTTTGTTTCTCCTGCTTTCTGTTCAGGGTCACGGCAAGTCACTGCTTCCAAGGCTTCTCCCTGGACTTGTACAGATATCCAAACTGTGGAAGGGTCTGGAAGATGAAGAAATAAAGTCTGTGGCTGGGCTGTATTGCTGCAGCCTCAGTAAGCAGAGGACTGTCAAATACAGCCATTATCTTACTTGCCTTCTCTCACAAACCTTCAGAGCAGCACCTGCGGCATTACCCACAATGCTGTGACAGGCAGCTTGGGCAACGACCCCTTTGCATGGAGGACAGCATCTAAAGATCAGTCTAGCCATTAGGCATAAACCATGTAACTGTCCCTGTGGTAATTCCAACATTTTTAATTGCAATTCTTATTTTCCAGGATTAATTGTCCAAAGAATGAAATGGGACAGATTAGTCCTCTCAGTGGTTATTCCAGCCTGTCTACACATTCAAAGGTGTATCATCTGCTCCCTCATTTTTATATCAGATTTTAGTTTAAAGAACAATTAAGTTTGTAGCAGACTTTTGCAGAAGAATCTTGCAGCAGCCTTGCTCCACTTGGGAGGGAGTCATGAAGAGCTTTTGCTACCTTTTCAGTTTCTACTGAAAAGACCTTTTTTTGTAATGAAACAGCATCATCATTTTGCAATGCCTTGTAACAGACAATAATGCTACCTCCATCTTATCTCACTTGTGGAGCCTGCAACAGAGAACATTTTACGACAACAGAAGTAAGCAAAGACAGGAGAGTATTTGCAGAGCTAGTCAGGATACCAAAATGTACCAGCTTTTGAGAAGGTCTGAATTTATGGCCTCTTGATTTGTTCTAATTGCCTGACAGGACACAAACACAGCTAATGGCTTTCAAAATAAGCCTGCATGTAGTTGAAAATGTATTTTCCATAAGCGAGAGCCACCTAATGGACACTGCCTGCCACATCTGCCCCAAGTGCAATTCCAGGCCGGGAAATCATCTTTATAGAGCACACATAGGATAGCACTCTGCTCCTACAGAGCTGTAACTGGGTTAATGACTCTGGAAACTGTGACACCTCAAAACAGCCTGAATTCCACAACAATGTATCATTTTTAAAAACAGACACACGCAGATTAAGAGATGAAAGCACACCAATAGTGTTGTGCAAAGAAGTTGATTTTCTTCCTAAACATGCACATTTTTATATGCAGTGAGTTATACTCAAGAAAAAAAAATCTTGCTTCCCAAAAGAGGAGGGAAAGCAATCAGGATATGAATATATTCATGCCTGTCAGTGTCACCGACATATTTTCATAAAAATCCTTTCTTTAGGATTTTTCCTTCTGGGAAGCTGAAGCCCCAGAAAAAGAATGCAAACAATGGTTATCTGCTGCTGTGGAATGCAACAGGTGCATCTGTGATTGGTCCATGTTGCATGTGTACAATTAAGGGCCAATCCAAGACCGAGCTCTCTCTGGGACAGAATCAGAGAGAGCTCCTTTATTATTCCTTCCTTTTCTATTCTTAGCTTAGCTAGCTTCTGAAAACTTTTCCTTCTATTCTTTTAGCATAGTAATAATGTAATATATATCATAACCTAATAAATCAAGCCTTCTGAACATGAAGTCAACATTCTCGCCTCTTTCTTCACCCTGAAACCCTTGCAAGCCCTGTAACATATCAGTATCTCATACAGGGATGCCTGAAAAGCCTGTGCAGGTATTTTAAGTTTTCCTGAACACACAGGAGGAAAGAAGATCACAGGTGCCCAAGATTATCCATAGTCTGATGAATAACGGCTTTTATGGGTTACAGTAAATGAATGAGAGATTGTATCCATGACCTATGACATGCCTGAAGGTCATTTCTCTAAGAGATTATTTTTATTGACCGAAGCATTAACAGCTACTGTCTCCTGAAATGAAACTGAGTAATTTTGCATTTCACTCTTCATGGCTTAAAAATCAAATGCACTTTTCCAATTGCACACAGAAACCCAGCACTCCTGAATTCCTCTGTGTGAAGGAAAAAAAACTTAACAGGGGACATCAAAATAGAAAACAATTAAGGTAAATTAGCATTGTCATGATGTTCTGTCCTATTCATTACTCAGGTTCTCCCTCCTAGTCTTACTCAATTGATTCATTTCACTAACACAGTAGAAATCTTTCTTTTGTCAGGTTAGTTTTCTGAACAGCATGCTGAATTAGCATTGCTCACTTTCCAAACTGTGCATTTATCTTGCTCTCCCTGTCTTTCCACAGCAGAACTGTCCTACCTTGACTCAAACTAGGAAATCTCTTCAGCTAAAGAACCTGCTGGAAGACAGTCTTCAGTATGCAGACTTCACACACATACTTTATTTTTCCATTTTCACTAAACAAAAATACTGTCCTAGCATTCCTGTTTTCCTGTGACATCTGCCCAGCCCAATCTGTGCCTTCCAAAACCACAGTAAAACACAAACATGTACTCCCTGCACTCAATAAGAGTGATATCTACTCAGTCCAAAAATATGACTCTAAAACATATGCTAAATATTTGCAGGGGGAAGCAAGGCCAATCTGGTTTTTAAGTCCTGTGCTAAAGAAAGGTGTACATTTTATAACCTCAGTAACTACGAGGCTGTCAGTAGGGTAGGATATACAACTGCTACATCTCATTGATAATCTGAAGAACACAGCCAGCCTTGCAAGAACTGTGATCATTGACCATTTGCTGAGGTACTGCCTCCTGAGGTCACTCACCTCCCTACTCAACGAAAAGCTCACAACCAAGGCTGTTCTGCAAGATCAGTACTGCCCTGTCTCTGCAGCACACAGCGCTGAGGAAGCTCAATAAACCTCAGCATGACAATCGGGAGGGACAACTCCACACATTAACAATTTTGGGAAAAATCTACTAAATGCTAACTGCCAGAAGATTGCCTAACATCTGCATCTCTTCCTTTCCTGTGCATGTTTTGTGGTACAGTGTACTAAGAGGGAGAGAATATTATTGCAGCTCTTTAAGTGACAGTTCCCTTAATTCAGTTCCCTTGACTGACTTAATCCACTTCATGCCACTGCTTCTCAATGGGAACACTGGCAAAACAATGTGCTGCAGCCATGGTAATGATAAAACACAGTTATTGAATCAGAATGCTGTTCTAAAACACTCAGTGGAGAAAAAAAATGAGGAAGACATTCTAGAACATACAGGGAAAACAGAAGAAAAACATTACAGAACACTAAAAAATTCTTTTACTTTCCCTTTTCTTTTGTCTCATGATGGAGGACCCATCTGCAGCAAAACAACAAATAAAATCTTTTGAAAACTTCTTCTGTTCTTACTGAAGCTTGTTTTGCTTTTCCAGTTATTCATTCCTCCAGTGCCACCACAGTATTTATTGAGGTTTACAAAGAAAGACAGCTGTAGGTTGTACAGATTAACTGGAATCAACACACATAGTTTCCAACATAAACTAATTTTAATCACATCATTACTAAACAGACACTATCACAACTTACATTTGGGATTTACAAACTAGTGACAAACAGAAAAGCTTTCCTAATTTTAAACACTTTTTTCTTTTTTTCTATTCTTCCCTGACCGGAGGAGAGACAGTTATTCGCTGATTGAGAAAGTCATAGTCACTGCTAAAAATTCATACAAAACATGAACAGCATCACCTCTGTACTGATATACTTCACTTGTTCTTAAAAAAACCTCAAAATTACAATGTACTCCATCTACATCAGTAGAATATCAATCTATTTCTCCGGGTTCGTCTGAAAATTGTTCCACACAGTAAAAGGCAGGACAAAACCCCATTAAATGAATCTTTTTCAGAAATTGGAGGAAGGCTAGAAGTAATTTCTGAGACACAGAATGATACTATAGCTCTGGGAACTACTTCTGACTTTGGTTTTTCACCATTAAAAAAAAGATAAAGTAGAATGAGAGATAAACGTGTGATAGGGAAGATGTGTGCTAACATCTTTACAAGCAATTTGATGGGTGAGGGTCTTCAGAAGCAATGGGTGATAATATCTTTGAAATGGGTTATAATGACTCTACTCAAGCTGCAAGTTTGTTACAGAACCTAGACAGTCTGGCTCCTGAACTTCAGGGTAATGGACAAATGGGTGCACAGGAAGTCTACTCCAGAATCCAGAGAGCCTGAAATTCTGAACTTTGGGGTAAAAAGACAGGTTCAAGGGGTTGGTGGTTTGGGAAGGTTGTACCTTCCTAGTACCTCAGCCAGTGGGGAAATGAAGAGGGAAACCTGCGGCCGGGAGTTTGGGATAAAAGGAGGCTGCGCCCTCTGAAACCCCGAGAGAGAAATCTCCATGGGCTTGTGCCCCAGAGGACTCTCCTTCTTTATTTAAATAAAGTTAAAGGACTCCTCTGTCTCCTTTTTGGGCACTGGCTTTTCATAGCATGATTTTCTGCACACATGAAATAGGTCATGATCTGTTGATTTGGATTATGATATGAAGAATGTTAACTTTCAGATACTCCATCTCTTTCTTATTGGCCTCCTTACAGACTAGCTCTGAGATATTTTGTGTGTTCAGTCTTTTATATCATGTAATGTAAACATCCTCAGGTTTCCCAGAAGACTGGTTTTCCACTATCATTCATACTCCATTACAAGTTCTACACTGTATCAAAAGATTTCACAAGCGAAACTGTATTTGGGCTTGTTGTCCTCTCTTAAGTCCTATTATCTCCTACACATCCTTCCTATCCCCTTCTTCCAGATTCTCACATTGTCCCATTATGTGCTTCTGCATTATTAATTTCTTCTGTAAAAGGGCACATGCATTTGGAGAGCAAGGCTCAAGGTAGAGTTCTCTAGCTAACAACTGCTGTGGTCAGCTTATATCTGACTTAAATGTGCTCTGCTCATCACTCTCAGAGAGCCTTTTCAGAAGTGCCCTATCCAAGAACAGACTTTGTAGTCCTGTGTTAGGCAACTCTTAATTACCTACACAAGAGGAAGCATGAAAGTCAAACTCTGAAGCTCTTTACAGCTGAAATAATTGCTTTCAAAATCCAGGATTAGATCTTATGTTGCTCAATGCATTAGGAATCTTGAAATTGAAAAAAAGAAAACCAAAACAAAACAATGGCTCATCTCCAAAGCACGTGCAGAAATCTTTACATAATTTACATCAAAAACACTTGTTGAAAAAACACTGTAAAGGCGGGTTAGCACCACAGTTAATGCTGAGCTAGCACAAACTGAAGTAAATGACTCTTCTGAGGAGTAAACCTGACACAGAAGAGATGGTTATAGCTACAGAGCAAATAATCTTCTCTCTCAGCTCCTTCAGACTGGTTCACTGCCAGTGCATATCCCTAAGTTCTCCTGTGTTTATAAGGCACCTTTGCCTTCAAAATTCCATGATCTTCTGATCTGTTTTTTTTCTAGGTGTCTTAGTTTGAAAAAAGACAGGTGTCTGCTTAGAAAGCCAGCAGTCTTCTTTAAAATGGAAAACAAACCCCGCTCTCCCCGCCCCCAAATTATTATAGTTTTAAAATTAAGTGTCTCTTAATTGGGAATAAGAATAATAGTTCTTTACTAGGAAAATTAAAATACAAATGCAATAGTACAAAAAACCAACCTACTGACAGAGTCAGAAGATGACCTGATACCCTGTGGGTCAGGCTGCTGGTAGCAGTCCCATTCAATGGTGGCTGCAGTCCTCCTGCAGTGCCAGGTGTGGTTCTGTTGGAGCAGTGATCCTCTAGAAGGGTGCAGTTTTCCTCTGAAGGTCCAGTGTAGATGGACTGGTCTTCCTCTGGGAATCCAGTGAAAAAGAAGGCTACACCTCTGGGAATCCAGTGGGAAAAAGCTGCCTGTAGTGTTCCAAATCTCAAATTACATCCAGGTAGGAATGGTTGGCTCCTCCCCATGGGCAGAGCATCTCCCAATGGGATGATGTAATTTTATCAGCCATGCAGTGACACTCAATGGCCCATTAACAGAAGATATTTCCCAGAGGGAGGATTGGTTGTGGAAGAGATAAAGAAAAACTGCCCCACCTGGTTTTAACAGGTGGCCCAATTAACAGAAGATAACTCTAAGAGCTGGCTCACCTCTAACAGATGGCAATAGAATACACACCCCTGGCCACATCTTGTAGCCCAAGACACTAGGTGCCTACAAGAAAACCTATTTCCAATACAGTTTGAACAATTACTGATTGTTCACATGTTCACAATTTATGATATATCCACTGATACATTATAAATTGTTTCAGATACCTAGCAAAGGACATAATGCCCTAGTAGCCACCCTTTTTTTTAACGTAAAGAAAAATTATTTTGTGTTGTACAAAAGGAGATTTCCATTTAAAATACATTACTGATTCTTGCTTCTATGCATTTTCAATTAAAAGAGGAGCCCAGCTAACCATCCTCAACAAAGGCACACTGTTGGGCATTTAAACCTGTGATTTCCTGCTGATTCTGCTCCCAGTCACTACTAAAAGGAATGTTACAGGTAAAACACACAGCCAAACGTTAAATAAATACAGACACATAAAATTACGAGATGCATACTTCTGCTGTAAAGTTACATCAAACAAGCCAAACTCCTCCCTGAACTGAAATGCCATCAATTACTGACTTCGAAAGATTGTCACCCAGATTCTCAGTCTCTCTTTAAAACATTGTGAATCTTTCTCAAAAGCCTTTTTTTTTTTTTTTTTTTTTTTTTTAAGCAGAGGGACCTAGGATTTGAAGCAAAATGAAGGGAGCCATCAACCTGAAGTGATATGACAGAGCAACAAGTTTAGGGTAGTAGCATTTCTCACAAGTGAGGGGTAACCTGGCAAAAAATACTTTCCTCTTTCCCACAATTTCTACTTTGGCCAGAACAAGCCATAATCCATTCTTCACTGAGGACAGACTTCAAATAAGATCTCTTGCTACTCTGTTGAATTTGGCACAGGAACTCTTTTACCCTTTGGGAATCATGGACACATCACAGCAATGGAATGGAAAATGTATTTTTCACCAATACTTTTTAAGTTACTCTGAAGTTTAGAAATTGGTTCAGAAAAAAATCAACCATGCAACATTACGTGTTTACTTATCAGGGAATAAACTTTAAAGCTTGTAATGAATATGTCAACATTGTAACTATTGATCTTTTAAAAAACTCAAGGACAAGCTTTCCTTTTACACCCCAGGAACTGCCAAATACATTCAGCTAAAATAACTCCTAAGTGCCTGTGCCCAGATTTGTCTTGCATGTTGATCACATTGTTAGCATCTGAAACCTGATTTTGATCTTCGGGAAGCAATAATATGGATCTTTCCTTTGCACACTTCTTTATCATGGAAGATAATTTATAGTTGCTGTTGCACCTCTAAAGAGGCTGCTGTGGAAGAATGGCAACAAAAGATGCCAGAACATTCAAGACCCAGGCAAAGAAAACAGAAAAAGCTGGAATAAAACCTGAAATCACTTGTGATTCAAAGTAAACCACAGGATCCTTAAAGTGGTATGTACCTCAAAACTGTTAGGGGGAAAATTCCTTGGGTATAAGACACATTAAGCTCAGTCATTCATGGTGCACCTTTAAAATTGAGTTCTTCAGCCTATTCTGTATCTTGAAACCTCACATGCCAGCACTGCCTTTGCTATAGGCAGCCTATAGAAAGCTTACAGGAATGCAATTTTTCTAGCACAAAATAAATAAAACAAAAGAAACTAAACTGCTTTTATAGCTCAGTTTTCCAGGTGCACAAGAATATCCCAAGTTAAACCAGAAGGAGGAAGGCTGAAGAACCTTCAAGAACAGCTGAGGATCATGCTGGATCCAAACTTTATTTACTCAATTTTCTATTTCATAGCAAATTTCAGCACTAAAAAAACCAGATCATGTTTCAGATACTTAAAGTTTGCAGTGAGGCAACACATAACCACTCATTCAATTATTTTGTAATTAGCCAGGGGTGCAATCATTTTCCCAATAACATAACTCAGTTTTCCCCTACCTAGCAATTCTTCTGCCGTATCTAACAATGTTTTGCTTTTACTGCATCCAGCTTAGGTGTGTTTGTTTTGATATCTACTGGGAAAATCTGTGCTGTCATCCTCTAGCAGCTTATTAAGAGCAGCACAAAAGGGAGGAGGAAAAGGGGAACAGGAGGAAAACACAAGAGCAACCTACAGCTCTGTGTTCTGTACACGTAGTAGAGGAGTAACATGCCATGACCACCACATCGCATGGAAACTGCATGAACGCTACCAGCCAAAATGGTGGTTGGGAGAAGAAGGGTTAAAAAGTGCTCTGCATTTTGCAAAGAGGGTCTCATCAAGTTCACTGTGGAAAGATCATTAATAGAGTCTTCTAGAAGGACAAAATGTTATTAATCATCAGGGTTACAGACATTAGGCAAGGACATAGCACCACTTAAAGCATATTTTGCAGAGAATTAATTACTTTTACAGCTGAAAGTTCACGGCAAATTCAGTAAGAATCAGTTTCTGCCAGTGCAGAACCTCTCAGAGCAGATAACTGCACTGTTGACACAGTAACTTGACAGAATCAGGGTAATTCAGCGTATTCCCCATCTCTTTCAAATTACTGGAGGACAATATAGTGTAACAACAAAAAGGAGAAAAGAGATTTTGACCACAATGATGACTGCTCTGTGATTCACAGAACAAGTGTTGTACTGCAGCCTGGCTGGTTAAGGTAAATGGAAGCACAACATCCCTGTGTTAGAACCAACACAGGTTTTGTACAACTAATCAAACCTGGAAGAGCCCTCTGAAGTTTATCCCACCCAAACAAGCTTAATACATTTTTTGTACCAAGAGAGAGGAAAGCAGTTTTCTTTCCCCTATAATAGGGCATAATGCAACTTGTCAGAGGCAAAATTTGGCGTTTCGTGGGGACAGATGCAGCTACACTTGTTTTACTCTCCTAGCCTATGCTTTTAAAAAGAAAATATTTTAGGGTGAAGGATTCCACCCCACCCCTGTTAATTCCTATACTGGAAAGAAAAAAAAATAAAATAACATCCTTTTTCAACGCATTTGAAAAGGAATGGGAAATACCATATTAAAAATAACAAGAGGTTTTCAGAAAACTTTTCTTCACAAGTCACTGGCCTCACTCTTCCCCTACCATCTTTTCGTTTCTACTGACTGCTAGGAAAAGTCTCTGGTTTTTCCCTTAGAAAAACTGACCTTTTTATATTTTATTTACTTGTTTTTAAATCAACTACTTTCAGGTCCTTTTACATCACACCATTCCTGCATCATCTGTCCCTGTATTTTGAGCGTGGCCTGCAGAGATCAGTCATGTGAAGTTGATTTCTTACAGCCTCATCCATCCCACCTTCCTCCACAATGGTCCTCCCAAGCGTCAAGGATTTTGGATGGTGGCAAGCAACACTCAGATCACTTGCACAGTACATTTCTAATCTAGGCAACTTTCCAAAAGTCACTCACCCTGACTGGACCAAGGCATATTTTGTTAGTAGTATGAAGAAAATAAATGTCAAATTGCATTAAACTACTTTGTGTTTGTCAGACAACTGACTGACTTCCGGGGGGGGGGGGGGGGGGGGGGGGGGGGCAAATGAAGAGGTCTGAACAACACCATCCATGCACTGCCTGGACAGAGTGTGCAGATATGGAGGAGAATCCAATCCTATTGTACTCTGGAGTATTTCCTCATCTTACAGTTTTCATTACAGTGGCTTCTAACACTGCCAGTGAAAGATGCTCTTTTCAAGAAACAACAGGAACAAAGGATTTTCAAAACTGCATTCCACTTCCAATGTATACTTGTTTCCAGAAGAAATTACACACACACTCACACTCCCAAACGGTATGAACAGAATTGTAGTAACATAGCTGAAACCTGCCCTTCTCTAAAAACTACAGCTGCGCAGTTGCTCCAAAATCAAAATCACAGGCAAGTCAATGTCCACTGTTTGTATCTTCTGCAGGATCAAACCAGAGGTATCCTCTTCAACCAGCACAGAAATTTTTAGATGACTGTCTAACATCTGAATTGTGTAAGTATTTAAACTACAGTAAAATTTGCCACTTTGATTTATCAAGTGAATTACCACAGATCTACCAGACGACCTACAGAAAAAAATCTCCCGTGTCTCTTCCACAACAGCTTTCTATACAATCCACATAATTAATGATGTTGAATATAAAAATAACCTTCTTCAAGAGTTGAAGCTTTCATTTAAAAAAATCACAGCCTCAAGACTGCTTTAAGATAAATTATTTTATATTAACAGTAAATGACTCAGATTTACAAAGTCAGTAAGAATTCATAAGTTTTGCATTTTAATCACTCATAGCCACTGTATTTGATTTACTCCACAATTTCCATCAGAAAATGAAAAAGTTTTGAAGAATGACTCATTCTCAATGTAAATCTCCAGCAAGCCTCTGTCAGCCATGTTAGTCCTTTTACCAATGGTTTTTCCTGCCTTCTGACTGCAATGACACCAACAGTTTAATTACTTCATTACTTAATGACTTCTAACCTTAAAACACTGCAAATATATGGAAAGTTAAACTAATACACACCAATTCCCCATAGAATAAAAGGAACCATTATAACATCAGTATAACATGTGAATTCCTTACCCTGACACTTTTATAAAGACAAAAAAAAAAAGTAAAAATCTTTTGGGGTCTGGAATGCTTCTACCAAAGGATATCTATCTACAAACATAAAAGAGGGAAATAAAATTCCATAATTCTAATACAATATTTCCTTGGCACAAATTGTACATTCCCTTGGCGGTAGTACAATAACAACCTCTGGGAAGCTACTCTTCCAAAAATTATAGCTTAAAAAGAAGTTTCAATGCTGGACATCTGTTGGAAAGACTAAGTGCCTCATAGTTTTGCTGGTGAGTTTTTGGGTTTTTTTGTTTCTTTTTTTTTACTTACGTATTTATTAATTTCCAGTTTTCAGCAGTTCATTGTACCTTCGTTCAACTACAGGGAAAGAACTGTTTAGTTTACAGCATAGTTTTATATGCAAATTATATTCAGTAGAGTCTCTACTCATCATAAGTGTCAACAGGAGAAAAGGCATGACAGATTTAAGGCATGAGATTTTTTCATAAACTTTGAAGGAACACTGAAATTGCAAAGCACACCAAGCTCACTGTAAAGCATTTTCTCTAAGCATGTGCCAAATGAAATATATTAAAGTGTTTTTCTTCTAAATGTACTGTGAGACTTTATGATCCATTTTCTATTTCTACATATTTGAGATAATTAGGAGAGTCTTGTCTTCAGCATGGAGTCAAACTTACTGTTTGCTTAGCTCCCCCTGAACTTAAGTTTGTTTCTGTTCTGTGAAAATATTTCTGTTACATTTAGTAACATTGGAGACAAAGCAAGTTTTCAACCCCCAACTAATCAAAATTCAGAAATCTCAGAGTTCAAAATGAAGAGATATTTTACTGCCAATAGGAGGGGGAAAACTCTTAACAAATCAGCCAGTTGTTGCACTAACAACATCAAATAAAGAAATTGTAGAGCTTATTCTACCCTTTATCAATAATGCATGGCTGTGCACAGACAATTTATAGCTGTTTTCCATCACTGGGTATTGTGCAGTACTAAATTAAGTTGACAAAATTCAAGGACAGTCCACCCACACAGCTACTGTGAGCCAGCCAGGCCACTTTGAATAAACATTTTAAAGGCATAAAGTGAGTTTTATTAGCATGCTGAGACAGTTCCTAGTGGACAGAGCATCTCCTTTGAAAAAATAGAAGAACCTTCAGCAGAAAGAAAGATGAGTTACTCTTGTGCCTCCTCACATGTAGAGAAACAGCAAAAGGGCAAATAAAAAATATATAGGTAACAGCTCAAAACTTTTTAAGATTAAAACATGAAACAAGAGAATTTACTTTCTATAGTAGTAACTGACTTGTCATTCTCAGAAAATCCTGAGTTGCTGAATTGGTGTCAGGTTCTGATGGCAAAAGAACTAAAACCCAAAGATGTTTTGGTGGGATTTTTTAAAATGTTTAACTTTTTAATGTTCCAAAGATTAACAGACTTAATTTTTTTAATCTTCCACAAGTCTCATAAATCAAAAAAGAACACAAACCTTTCATCAATATAAAGAACTAGTTGCTGTACTTAAATAGCTCAGGATTTATTGTGCCCATAAAATTGAGGAGTGGGGTCCCTTCCACAGACCAAATTCACAAAAATATAGTACGGCACAAGTTGGCTGCTCTTGGTCAGTAGCATCACTTCCAACCAGTGGTCCCAGCACCTGAATGCCTGAAAAGCAAGAAAGCATCAAGGAACGTGGAGCACATATGCTGGCCACCAGCAGTGCAGGATGCAGACACACGACCTGCACATCCCAGTTTCACCTGGACTCTGCTCTGGCAGTGACCAGTGTGCAGGGGGCCTCCACCTGAGCCTCCTCAGCTTGGCTGCAGACATGGAGTCAGGTGCAACCTGCCACCAGATGGATGGCAGGCCACCAGGACGGGGCTTGGGTCACACTGTAGACTTCTACTGCTGTTTCTTTACAGTCAGGTTGCACAGCTGGCTTCCCTCTGGAAACTGGCAAGCACGAGGTGACACTGTGACAACCTTTTCATACCCAGAGCACCACTCTACGTGGGACCCTCCAGGTCTCTCTGGCAAGTGGCATGACAAGATGACTTGGAAAAATCCTTCTGTACAATGTGGGAAGGTGGAAGCTCTAACACAGCACGGCTGGGCAGCTTGATGGCCTTGTGGCATATTTAAGCACAACCACAACGAAGGTGAGGAAGGATGAAACAGTCACAGCTTAAGCTACAACTGTTTTACATCAGTCAAGTGGAAATACCTGGTCAAATAAAAAAAATGACTGCATTTAATTGTGCAGGTGTTGAGAGAAGAATATCAACTCTTCAGTGGTATTTGGATTTGAGCAAAGCTTAAGTGCACTTAAAAAACACATTTTCTCAAAAATCAGATCCTCCTTGTACATGAAAGTATATCAGGGTCCCCTGAAGCCAACTAATCAGTGTGCAAAACTCCAATTTAACTGGTCCAACAAGCACAGAAAACCCAGAAAGGCCAGATAAAAATAATTAGATAACACAAACAGAAGATAACTAGAAGTGTAAAAAAGCTACATTTTAAGGATCAGCTAAGCAAGGTGATTGTTGAGCATTTGTATTTCAACCTGTATTTTCATCTGTCAGAAGTGCAAGACTTTGTTCATAAGGTTGGTTGCTGTTTCAAATTTTTTCCCTCTTAAATAGGCTGAGTTTCTTCTGTGAAAAGTGAAAATGCTTTAAGTCTGATGATATTGCAATAAATCCTTTCTATTTACTAAAATCAAAGCTAAATTAAGGCTACAGGACACAGCTTTGAGAAACCCAAGGCAATCCCAATGAAGCAACCATGGTTTTATAAATGGAAATTAATTTTATTAAGTCTGTTGCTCATCTCACATTGCCAAAGTCTGTGATCCAATTAGAAGTGCAGAGCTTTAATCATCTCCACAGAGATCACATTCACTGAAGTTCAGAAACAGACAAAATGCTTTTGGGCCCTCTCCATGGAATGTATCACACCAGTGAGATGCTGGCTTTGTAACACACAGGCAAAAATCACTGAGGTGTTCACATTAGTATTTCAAGGTATCAGTATCTGTACAAATGCAAAATGCCTTGAGCACAATGAAATGTGTTACATGCCATCATACCACACCCAGTTTTCTAATACTCTGCTTTGAGGAAATAAATTAAACCCACTTTTCCCAAGACTTGCTAAATTACTAACCCTACCTGGTGTACTAACATTTAATTGGCAGCACGTCTCTGTGCTGATGGCTACTGCCAGTAATGCCTGTGCTCCCCTGCCCTCTGTACGTGCCCAGAGCTACTGATGCAGCAGGACAGCTCACCATGCCACTCCGTGTAGGGACAAGCAAAGACACATATAAATGTGTGGATGTATGTAACTTGGGGGGTACCTAAACTCAGAGTGCCTGAAAAGGAATATCTTCATCCTCCTCCTCTCCATACCCACAGCTTTGTGACAAGTCACTGAGAAGCGGACTCTTCTCAGTGCTCCTGTGCTTGCCGAGGCAATCATCCCTATTGTCTGCTCCCTGAGAGCCCCTACAAGTCTGCTCTGGATTTTCCAGCCTTTCTGCGCTCTCTTCCTCTCTCCCTGCATGTGTTTCCCTACAGCACCCTCCTCTGAATTCCCACCCTGTACCTCGCAGGGCCACCCACGACGCATTATGCTACTGACATCTGCTGCAGTGCACTGGCAGGGCTGGGGGTCTGGAAAGGCAACCTGAGAGCCCCTCTGGGCATATATGTACACATTTCCTTCATTTAGAAGCCCATGCTTGGTTGAGGGTGTCCACTTCTACAGCCAGGACACGGCTGCAGCACACAGCCACACAGGAACTGTAACCAGTCTAGTCACAGCAACAGTAAAGTTCTTTTATTTTGCCTGTTCTAAGCATTTCTCCTGCTGTATCAAAACACTTTTTTGCCACCAGCAAAGATAAAATCCACTAATCTTTTCCTGGTAAAAGAATAATCTCCAGAAGAGCAAGAGCCCAGGTACACCCAAGTGAAGAACAGCATCCTCCAAGGAGGAACAGACACGGCCTCATGAGCAAGAGCCCAGGGCCAATCCAAAATGTGCTGGTATGATACCTGCAGAGGAAGTGTACACAGGCTTCCCAATCATGGCAGCTTGTCTACTGCAGAACCCTCTGCCCCCTTTCTGAAGTGCTTTTACATAGCAGAGCCAGAAAGTCAGTGGAGTCCGGGTGTTTCCAGCTACACACACACCTTCACATCTAAATGGGAAGTTCACGGAGTAATGAAAAATGGCAGGAGATCTGCTTTTCCACACTTACTCAGCTTCAAAATTTGAGGAAAATCAGCTGGTGTCATGTCTTTGGAATCACTAGATTCAGGAGCCCTTTACCTGCCCCATAAGCTGGCAGCAATTCAAGTCCACACCTGTAAGCACCACATTTACTCCACAGTCAAAAGTGAAACAAGCTCTCCACACTGAAAAGCCAAACAAGCTGTCTCCACTGTTTGTTTACACTCTGATTAAAGCTGCAAAATCAGCAGAAGAAAAGCAATTAGCCATCCCAGGTAATCACAACTGTCAAGAAACTAAATCCTTCCTCTTCAAAAGAGAAGTTCCGTTTCAGGTGTGCCTTACCTCTCATCCAACTCTGCAGCATATTACAGTACATGCAATAAGGTGGGCAGGCAGTGACACTAAGTGTAAATAAAAATAGAATTCAACTGCCGCTTCAAACAGCAGCTGTCAAACCTGAGGCAATGAGCAGTCAGTAGCAAAGAGCCTTTACACAGCCTTTACTTATCCAGGTTTCCTTTCTTAGAGATTTCATTCAGGCCACCCCTTTAGTGTTGGTCTTAACATGATCTTTGCACAGAAAAGAGGAAAAAAAAAATCTATATAGCCCTGCCTTGCTGGTCACCATAACAACTCTGCAGTGGTAAGAGGCCACACTGCTCACTGGGCACAGCATAACCCTGGCACCCACTGACTGTCAGTCTGCTCTGTGGCTGCTCTGCTGTGCTGCTGAGAAAATGCAGCAGCCCTACAGTGCAGCTGATAACGCAACCACGAATCCCAAAGATGCACAGGAAACACGGGTAATTAGTGACAGATCACAGCAGCAGCCCTAGTCAAAGAAGAATGGTCACTTTTCTAGCTACAGTCATGTTTAGCTTCATAGCCTTGTTTTTCCTGGTGGTGAATTGATCTCAGCATGGCATTCTATAGGGACTGAAGACCACTACTACTAAATAATTCTAATACATAGATAGAAGAACTAAGGCATGTGAATGGAAAGATATACAAGCACTTCAGAGTGCTTGCATAGCACTTGCATAGAATTAGTGATATAGGAAAAGAAAATAAATTGTTTCTTCATGGATGTTGCTTGAAATTGCATGGATTTTGTCTTACTGAAGCCAGTGAATTGACTTATAATCAACAAATTATAGCTTAGCTGGGTCCAATACAAGACCTCAGATTCATGTAGTTTTGTGCTGACTTTGACTAAGGTGGAGTTCATTTTCCTCACAATAGCTGATGCTAAAGCTATGCTTTAGATTGCTATGCTTTAGATTTGTGCTGTTAACAGGACTGATAACGCATGGACATTTTAGTTATTGCTGAGTTCATGCATAGTGACAAGGCCTTTTTTGGTCCTCATACCACATCACCAGCAAGGAGGCTGGGGGTGCACAAGGAACTGGGAGGGAACACAGCCAGGACAGATGACCCCAGCTGACCAAAGTGATATTCCAGACCACATGGCATCGCACTCAGCATATGAAGAAGGAAGAGGGAACATTTGCAGTGATCACGTTTGTCTTCCCAAATCATCTTTATGCGTGAAGGGGCCTGGCATTCCTGGGAGGGCTGAACACCTGCCTGTTCATGGGAAGTGGTGAATTAATTCCTTGTTTTGCTTTGCTTCTGTGCATGCATTTTACTTTCCATATTAAACTGTCTTTGTCTCAATGCACAAGTTTTACTCTTCTGATTCTCTCCCCCATCAGAGTGAGCAAGTGGCTGTATTGGACTAAACCACAATAGGTTGATTAGAGACCAAGAGGTGGGACTAGGACAGCCTGTGGAATCCGTCTTCTTCCCTCTGCCCTGGCAAAAGAAATAACATCTTACCTTAAAAGACTGTAACAGAAGTGCCAGTCTCTACTTTCCTTTAGGTCTTTTTAAACATCAGAAATAATGCAGCAGATTCAGCTAATTCAATGTGTCAGCATTTGACAGCACATTCGGGAACCTGAGAGTTATCTTACAAGAAGAGAAATTAAAAGCACCAATTAGTCCATATGTTGTGCAATATATCTTGTGCTTCAAGCTGCTGATGCCTGGTAGAGCCATGCTGCTGAAGAATGAAGAAATTGCCACAAAAATGAAAGGCTAAGTTATTTTTTGTTTCCAAGGTAAAATGCTCAAGCACATTTTGGCTACAGCAGCATGGTGAGAAAGCATGCATCTTGCAATAGCTGTGTCACCCTGCCCTGCCTTCCCAATTGAAACCTTTGTTCAAACAACAGTCCATGTGAATGCACAGAAACAAAGCTCCAGGCATGTCAGGATACACCAGCCATACCAGTTACGGAAACACAGCAGTAAACGTTTATAACCCGGATTTGTTTGAATGGGGAAATGCATCAGGAGCCCATGTGAGCTAAGTATTAACACACTATAAGCAAGGATCTTGATGTATGTGGAGACACATGGAGGTACCATATAAACTACAGAAAAAGGAGAAACATTTTACAGATGGACTTGATTCATTCCCCTGGATAGGCTTTTTGCAGAATTCTCACCTTGCAAGCACTCAACCCATACTGAGTGAAGCCGCAGCAGAGTTAATGCCTGCACCACTACAGCACATAAGGCAGCTCTCTTCCTCCACAATTCAGCAGAGATATTCCACCACTAAGGTTTAGATACTTGTTTTTCAGCTCCGACCCATTTGGTGTGTTTAATCCTCCAAATGAGCAATCTTCCCAAAACTAGAGGCACACACACACAGACACACACACACAGACAGGAGAGGCCTCCTTGCACTGAGATATCCTGCCTCAGGGCCACTCACGAGTACGGTCCAACAGCTGCACCCTGAGGTGGTGCTGATGTGCAACAGTTGCACAAGGATGCCACTTTGACATCCAACAGCTACGGAGTGATGGGCCAGCAGAAAAACTTATCTAGAGCATGGTTATTCTAGAGAGCTTTAAAGATTATTTTCAGGTAAAAGACACTTCTTATCATCTGAGTTGTTAAGTACTTCCCTAAAGCATTGGTATGAACATAAGTGACCATTGTCCCAGTTGGTAAAGATATAGAGATGGGGGCTTAATGGAGTGCACGCAAATCATATCAGGTAAAAATTACAGAGTTTTTATTATAAATTAATAAAAAAATCTAGCATTGAAAGCACGTCATAGGCCAATGTGCCTATACAGACAAATATATTGTTCTAATCCTACACTGTTTACAAATCCTTTAAAAAGCCTTGTAAGGGTTAATTATCCTCACAAACTTCAATAAAAAGTAGCATTTGAAGGGAAACTACAAGGGTCCATGTCCTTCAGAGGAGTGGAGGGGGAAAATAGGTTGGACACCTACATTTGTTAAAAACACAGAAATCCAAAAGTCCCAAGCAATTTCTCCCCCGCTCCTGTTTCTGGCACTTTCTCAATATATTGACTTTTAATTTTAGCTATTTGTGTAAAATATGAGTATAGTAGAAACAGATGAGCCCCCAGCCAGGGAATAATGTGCATTGAGTCCAATGACTTCAGAAGGATAAGCAAATGCTTTATTAAGCTATACTATATTACACTAATACTATACTAAACTACAGACTAAAAAGATACTATGCTAAAGAATACTATTACTAAAGAAAAATCAGGACACAGCTTTGACCCAACTGGCCAAGGAAACAAAACCTTCACCTTTGGTGTGCAATAACAAATCACTTTTGGTAAACAATCTCCATAACACGTTCCACATGTGCCAAACAACAGGAACAGCGAATAGAGATAAGAATCGTTTTCTCTTCTTCTCTGAGCTTCTCACTGCCTTCCCAGGAAAAATCCTGGGAGAAAGAATTTTGTCTCCCTCTGTAAAAGTGAATACCACATATGAATGTTCTATACAGCAAGTTACCTATTCATGATACCTTAAAAATGCCTTTCTTACCATGGGGGTATATTCTAAGCTAATTACAAACATCTCCATTTACATAATAATAAAGACTTCCATTGCATACAGAAACTTGATATTATAGGAAACAAATCACATCCTTGGAGCTCTATATTCACAGATTATAGGAAGTACCACAATCACTGCTGTTCTCTATTACCTCCTCCACTACACTTTTCTATAAAGCAGTACAGCCCTTCACAGATGTTCAGTCTGCAAAGTTATAGTTATACATTATAGTTATACACAGTCATACCCTGGGCCACTGCTCAAGGACACAAAAGCCTGTCTTTCAAACCCCTGCTGCCATGTGTCCCTATACCATGGAGTCAAGATCCTTCAGGTGTTTCTCATGAGTTATTTTTTCCAACAGATGTCACATTCTGCCCATTGTCCCACAGCTAGCATAAACTCCTTACCAGACACTCTGTGTAATTTAGCTGAAGAGAGTTTATGCCTACACCTGTTCCAAATCAGCCTAAAAACACAGTAACTGTTCAACTCCAAAGGCTAGAACCAGGACAAGGCTTGAGCCCCAAGATGAACTAGTAACAATGTTGGGGAATTTTTCCTTTTTGTCAAAGATGTCTGATTGAAAGTTAGAAACCCTTCGGGAGCTAAGACTTATCATGTACCTGACTGTTTTCACAGCAGATGGAAAGAATGCTTCTGTTTCACTTTTTACCCCAAACAAATCACAGCATGCATGTGTACACAATCATCTGACTCCTACACATCCAAGCATGACCAAAACGAAAAACAGTACACTGAAAAAATGGGTACATTTTTTCCCTTAAGGGAAGAACAAACCACACCTAACAGGTGTTAATAAAAACACCAAACATCAGAAAACATTCTGTTACAATGGGTATTTAAAATAATATATGCAACACTAAGCAAAATTTTAATCTGTACAAAATAGATGTATGTATCTCACATAAAAAAGTAATTGTTCTTCTAAACTGCCTCACAAATGGCAATCTCATTTTATTTCCAGCCAGAAAATTTACTCAGTGATTAGCATAACTGAGTATTAAGCACAAGGAAAGAAAAGCAGAAATGAAAACAGACATGGTCAAACAGTTAAGCAGACATATTGAATATACAACAGAAGTCCATTTGCTGATAAAGTTGTAATTTTTGCAAAAAGTTTCAACCTTCATAACATTTTAGATTTAAGTTAAACTTGCTATGCAGCAGATATTCCTTAAGGTCCCTAAGACATGGTGTCAATTTTTAACAAAAGCTCCACGTCTCACAGCGTATTTTACTAGCCTGACAAGTCACCAGATGGGTAACACATGTATTCCATCTTCTCTCCTTTTCCATCCTAGCACTGTTGAACACCTCCGCCCACATGCTCCTCCAACGCACACACTTCCCTCCAGCAGACAGCAGCCTGATTCATTTATCTAAAGAGGAATTTATGCTGGCCTGAGAAAACACCAGCCCCCTCAACTGCAAGCACATGCCTAGATTGCTTATGAGATATGCCTCAGATGCTGTGTCCAACAAGCACTGCTAAGTCAGCTAGAGGTGTTCTGTGTAGCACGAGAGGGGCAGTTACATTCTTAGTGTGGAGACATTTTTTAAAAATAAATTTGAATGCAACATTTTCAGTGGTGAAGACACTATTTCCTGGTGAACATGTTCTACACTTTGGGACAGGAAGGCCTTTAAGTAGTCAAAAGCACTATTCAGCCTTGGTACATTTCACTGACATAAGTTCTCATAATTACTAAAGGAAATAACTAAGGCTGTGTCTGGGTGGCACAAAGCACCATGCTAATTACCGCTTCAGAGACACTAATTAATCCAGGCAGGGCACCACAGTAACATGACTGCTCTGCCTTGGGAATCTCACCATGTTGATGTATTACCATTTGGACACCTGCCTCCCACCCCAAGCAGCCTCTTTCACATGAAAGATTCTTACGCCAAAGATGAGCCCTCCATGGAGGGATGTTTCCTCTCAGAAGCTGTGTGTTTCACGGAAATCTACCACCTTCAGCACACAATATTGAGCTGTACACCGCACCGATTCTTGAAAAACAGTAAAATAATCGACAAGCAATTACTGAGCATCCTCGGCTGCTAAGACGAGGAATGTGAGAGGGTATACCTACATCCTGGGCTCCAGAAGAAAAGGTCCAGGTTAGCATCTCAGAGTAGCTATGTGTAATGATAATGGTGATTGTCCAACAATCAAACAGCTGCGGCATTCATGCCACATTTTAACAGACATTTAAAACAGACCAAGGAGAAACCCTCTAGCACTAGTGTAAATGTTCTCCACTTCATAAGCACCAAGTAGCAGGTAATCGAGTGCCTGTTAGCAGGGTAGAAGTTAAATTGTTGCCAAAGTGACTTTGTTTTCAACTTTCTGGAGATAAAACAAGTCCTGGGTTAAAGCCAGAACACTTTATCTACTGTACCCGATGCCACCTCTTGGTACCGAGACATGCTCTTCACGTACTTCAAATGGACTTTGATCCTCTTTTGAATTGTTAAAACACATTCAATAACGAATAATGTACCCAGCAGTACCTTAAAGCACCTGTCCCAATAGGAACTGGTTTTTGAACAAGCAAAGAGCAACAGGGAAGGTGAACACCTGATACACAATACAACCTGCAGCAGAACACAGTCTCCTACCTGTCCACAATAAAGAAGGAAAGACACCAAAGGGTCATTCCATGTGGCACAAACAAACCATAGTCAGAGAAGTACTGCCATGCAGAACAGATAATTTCAGATGCTGAAGAGCCCCTGTCCAGTCCTGTCCCCTCTTTCTTCTCCCCACAAACATTTATTTTAAAATGAGTAATTTTCGAGACAATCCTGTTCTTATGGCCTCTCTCAACAGATGCAGACCTTCTGCAGAACACAGTCCCATGAATTCAGGATTTACTTAAGTGAGATGGCTCATGTTGCAGGTAAATGGTATACACCAGCTCACCTAGAAGCTGGCAGGCAAGGCTGGCTTCTCACATGTCTGTCAGCTCTGCACAGAGGTCACAGCACAAGGAGACAGCTTCACCTTGGGTTTGTACCATAGCGTTCAGAAGTTGGTGACTGGCTTCAGCACGTAAGCTGTTTCTTGTAGCAAAAGCACAGGGACAACTGTCTAACAGAGTGCATTGCCTTGAGACAGGGAGAAATCACATTGATTAAACAGTATCAAGAGTCCTTGAGCTTTTCATGCTCTCAGCAGAGAGGACAAATACTCAAATAATTCTGCCCGATACAGCACCAGTGAATAAAACACTACAAAAAGCATAACAATTCACTTATGAGTAATTAAATTGCATTTGATAAATAGGTGTTAAAGTAGCAGTTTTAACACTTACAAATACTTCAGCTCATGAAAAAATAGAAAGGTGCTATAAAAGACGTATGTGCCACTCAAACCATTTAAAAAATATCCACAAATGTAGTCAAAACATACGGTGTACATCTGAGTTTAACACTGCCTAATAAAAGGCTCTCCCCTTCAAAATATTTTTTTTACCCACAGGCTGATTGTGAATGATACACATTAAAAGTGGCAATATAGGTGAACACCTCAGTCTCCAAACAACAACGGCTAGTGAAGGTGGTGACAAAACCCAGCAAGCCATACAAACGTGTGCTGAATCTTAATAGCTTTAGCTGCCATGTCAGGTGAAGTTAACTCAGCATTCCGTGGACAATGAGAAGTCAGATACATGTCCCACTCCCTCCTCCAGAACCTTCCCTACAGAAACTGTTGAGTTCACACCGGGCTTTCTGAGAGGAGGCCTTTGCTTGGCAGGACAAAAAATACCATGATGCAACAACCACCGCAATGGAGAGCTTCAGCTGGCAGACAGAGATCTGAGTCTTAACCAGAACTGGGGAGAGAAGCAAAACATACAGCAGCCAAGGCTGCTGCCACAGATGTAGCCTCACTGACTGTGCTAGAATTCACCCAGGATTTTCCTTTCTCCCATCTGCAGGGAGACTGCTACTCTTGGACTTCACTTATACAGGGATTCACACCCAGTGACTGAGGAGATAAAGTCATTAACACACCCAAGTTTTGTTTGTGAGGATTTTTTTTCCCACACATGCCAATGGGCCTGCAGACATAATTCTTTGTTCTCTGACAGCAAAACTAAGCTACCAAATTAGTCCAGATTAAAAACATAGTGAATTTTCTATGGCTCCAAAGCAGGATGTGTTTAACAAGGCCAGTTCAGATGGGATACTTGACATTAGGCAAGGAGTGGAGGGAGAAGGGGGTGTCACAACAGAAGCACTGATGTGAAGTTACCTAAAGAAGTGGTTCAAGAAAGAAGGAAAACTGGAAAGACCCTCAGCTACCTATCTTCTCTTTTTAACTTTCCTTCATACATCAATTATATCCTGTACTGCATCCCTTATGCAGTTGTATCCTTTGCTTGTTTACATCACCATATCATAAATTATGCTGATAAGCAACAACAGACATGATGAATCTGTGCTTGCTTCCTGAAGGCAAGCAGAGATTAGGAAAGGGCATGAAGGTATTTCTTTTGTCTTGCAATGAAAAGGAACTGGAAAGGTGGGGAATGAAACTGAAAGGGATCATAAAACACTATCTTGCTTGCCTTGTTCCAGGTGAGACACATGATGCTCCTGAGGAGAGTCACTTCCTTACTCCTCTGTTCCCATCTCAGCTGGACAAGGAGAGGAAGGGAGGGAAAAGGGCCAGGAAACTTTTAAAAGGCAGGAGATATTTCACTAGATATCTTACCCTTTAAAATTCAGTTAAAGACATAGAATTGATAGATATTATCTCCAGGAGCAGCAGATCTGAAACACTAATAACCTTTATGACTCCCAAAAATGTTTAGTTCCTAGATTTCAAGTGAGAAAAGCAAATATCTGTAAAAACTCCTCTTTGTACAGTTTCCCCATCCTCACAGAATATGAAAACATTCCTCAAAGGTCAGTCATCACTACACATTTTCCTAGGTGCAACACAGCTATAGCTAACAATAGGCAGCTGGTCATGCTAGCTAGAAGCATGCCAAGAACATGCATCTTAGGGAATTCCTGTCCCTCATGTATCCATCTCCATATCTAGGCCTAAAGGCTGAAGCTCCCCTTAATTAGGGACAGGCAACATCCTGAGACTTTGAGTCAGAATGAAAATCAACAACAGAGCTCACATCTTCCTCTGGCACCAAGTCAAACCCTGGACTAGGTCACTTCTTTGCAGCTTGGGCTTTCCATATGCATGTTACATAGTTGCATTTCAGGATTTTTAAGCAGATCTTATTACCACCTTCCCAGTGATATTCTAAAGTTTATATTACTAAAGGATGGGAATTTTGGAAGGGCTGTGGTGGACTACTGTTCAAAATCCAGCACTGTTTGGTAATAATCCTCAACACTCTCCACACACTCCTGGTAATAGCTCTGTGGAAGTTATGACACTGAACCAAGATGAGAAAAAAAGGCTCCATCATATTTTCAGCCTAAAGCTCTGAAAACACGATGAATTTATGAATCCCAGGCTGCACAGTGCTATTGGGTAGCACACTCCTCACAGCAGCAGACTTCAATGAAAAGGGTCCTCAAAAGTTCTGAATCACTCAGGGCCATTGTCATGGCAATACTGTTTCCCTTGTACAGAAAAGAAAAAAAAAGATATGACAGCTGTTTCATCAGATGTTCTGAATCAATTCCTTGAAAAACAGCTAAAAATAAGATCATTCTGAATTTACCTCCTGTGAAGCAAATTAATCCTGAATAACTACTGTATGTTCCTATGCCTTCAAGAGCACTGTGTTCCAGACAAAAGAGTAAACCAGAAATTTTACATGAGAGATGGTAGACAAAAAAAGCACTTCCAACTATTCAATAACCAGGAGAATTAAATAACCAAGTATATGCAGCCAGCAAAAGGTCTCCAAGGAAAAGGACAGATTATTCCCCAGAGTTCTATCACCAGCTCTCAACAGAACAGCTTTCCCCAATTACACTTCAAACCCAGTCAAGGTAAGACATTTGTCAGTGTCCCTAGGAAACAAAACAGCTTGTCCTAACATAAGGAAGACAAGGGGAGGAGAAGTAGGACACAGGTAGCAGTGGTCAGGATGTTCTTCTCTTCTGAAACTTAGCATGGCTTGCATATTCAGCAATGGCATTGATTAGGAACTCTACTAAAGGCAGCATACACAAATGGCAATATTTTTGGAGTCATAAAATGGTTTGGCTTGGAAGGGACATTAAAGATATCTAGTTCCAATCTCCCTGCCATGGACAGGGACACCTTTCACTAGACCAGCTTGCTCTAATCAGCTTGGCCCTGAACATTTCCAGGGATGGGACATCCACAACTTTTCTGGGCAATCTGTTCCAGTGTCTTACCCCCACCCCTGACAGTAAAGAATTTTTTCCTAATATCTAATGCAAACCTACCTTCTTTCAGTTTTAATCCATTACTCCATCCTGTTGCTACATGCTCTTGTAAAAAAATCCCCCTCCATCTTTCTTGCAGGCTCCCTTCAGATACTGAAAGGCAGCAATTACATCACCCCCAAGCCTTCTCTTTTCCAGGCTGAACAATCCAAATTCTTTCAGCTTTTCCTCATAGAACAGGTGCTCCATTCCTCTAAGCACCTTAGTGTCCCTCCTCTGGACTCACTCCAACATCTCCCTGTCCTTGCTGTGCTGGGAGCCCAGAGCTGATGCAGCCCTGCAGGTGGGGTCTCAGCAGAGCAGAGCAGAGGGGCAGAATCCCCTCCCTGCCCTGCTGCCCACCCTGCTCTGGATGCAGCCCAGGACACGTGTGGCTCTCTGGGCTGGCAGTGCCCATGGCTGGAGCAGGTCCAGCCTCTTATCCACTAATATTCCTGTCCTTTCCTCCAAAAAATAAGTAGTGAGTCTCTCCTTATAATATTAATACACACTCTCTCTCTCTCCACATACAGAACACTACTGCCCCTCTCCAAAACCTTAAATGCTAGATTTTCATTCTCCAGCTCACAGACATTAAGGTTGTAGTCTAACAACAATCTTTCAAAGTAGATTGTGGAAAATGTGTATGCACAGTGTGATTGTCACTTTATGTTTCTCGAACTGCTAAAAATGTCACCTACATGCAAAAGTTCCATCTACCCACACAGTGCATGAAACATGAAGGTCACTAAGCAATGTGAACCTCAACCAATTCTGTCTGAAAAGCTGTATGTTCCCATTTGCAAGGGCAGCCAGCAAAAGGCAGGGAAGGCAGAGCACAGAATGGAAATGCAGATGAAACAAGCTTTGCAATGCTGTTTTAACATCTCAGCATACTTGCAGGTATTGTGGGTCACCATGGATGAAAAATCACCAGCAATTTAATTGTCGTCCCACCACCATTTCTGCCAGGCAGAATTTGACTTGTGTGGGACTGTCTGTGTTGCTGCAGCAGTTTGCAAACAATTAGTGCACCATAAAGAGACACCGACCAGGCACACACACACACACTTTAATACTCCTTCGACATTAAGTACTGCTGTTCAAAAACAAATCACCACTTCAAGCCACAAGTACTTTCCCATTTAGATATATTTTAAATAGTCCATTAGATTGTAAATCCAAAACCTACCCAGTGACACAAACCTGATCTGATTTCACTATTTCCTGAAAGAGAAAAAAAAAACTGTATTAAAAACTTACAGGGCTGTTGGTCTACCGTTTCTCTCTGGCACACGGTACATTATTTAACTGCAATGCCTGAAACAGTAACTTGACCTCTCTGGGAAGGTGGGCGGTATTATTCAAGCTGAAACATTAGAAACATGCATAATTACTCTGGGTATTCGCCACACATTCTTTCATCCGTAAACCAATATGAATGGAAAAGTCACACTGACACTCCAGGCTTAGATCATATCCCAACCATCAATTATGAAAATTTTTCATGAGGTCTCAGGAGAACAAAATTTCTTAGGGCCAGAGAAATTTTCTCTGGACTTAACTGTGCTTATGTTACCTAGATAAAACATCAGTGCTGCCAAATCCAAACCAAGACTTCAGCAGGCTAAACCATGAATTTTGAGCTTTCTACCCCACCACTGATAATACTGTAATTTTGTTTTCCTTCAACCCCACAAACCCATTCATGTGGCACTTCTAAGGATGCCTGCTGTAGCACCAACCACCTCCCATCATTCACCATCCATCCGTCCCTGCAGGGTGATGCTTCACACCTGTGTATTGCCTGCCTGCTCCTCAGCAAACCCAAGGACCTTTGGCAGAACCAATCCACAGGGCTGGGTGGGTTAAAAACCCACTCGAAGGTAAACAGGCAGATGAAGCATGAAGAAAAGAGACCATGCTTGTTCCTGACTCCAGAGGCATCCACTTCTTGCATCATGGCTGCCTATGCTGATGGCAGCTCCCCCTTCACACCAAGCACACAGAGTGTCCCCTCTATATAGCCTTGTCTTCCCTTCAAGGATAAAGCAGCAATCACTTTTCAAGTTCTGGGTGGCGGAACCACCACCAAGAAAAATGAAATACTACAAACTAATATTCACAGCTGGAGCTGTGAAATGTACAACATTTTCAGTACTTTAAGGGTTTCCAGTACTTTTTAAGGCTAGCAACACAAAATGCAATTTTTTTGAAGAGAGAGAAAATGCTGTTCACAAGACAGAAGAACTGCACACACATGTCAAATAGCACTCTTCTCTAGCTAAGTTCTCATACTCCTCAAAGTCAAGATCTAGCTGCACTCCTGACCAAGTGAGATGCAACAATACCTATAACTATTCTGAATCAACTGCCTCAGAACTTATTTTGATACCAACATCTACATGATGCTGCTCTGGGCAACTGACCTGACTAACTCCTTGCCTACGATGGAACTTCCAGTGTTCTTGATTCAGGCCATTTAACTCCTGGTGCTTGCACAAATACATGTGGAATACAAGGTGTTCATTTCAGCTAATTCCCCAGGCGTTAGGGACAATGCATGCATCTAGAACACTGTTCCAGCAATTATACATGAATAATTCTGGAAGCATTCTTCTGTTTTGTTTTTCAAGCAGTCTAGCTCCCTGCATCTTGTTCATCATCCCTGCTCTTTTTCATCATTTTATACTTCCAAAACTTTGGAAATCATAGCAATGCACACAGTGAAGCACCTCTTCAATATTTTAAGTCAGATTTTGAAGTATCAACAATGTGTTTTCCCTTTATGCAGAATAACCAAGTATATCAGGGAACGCAAGCTGCCACAGCAACCTCATAGAAAGTAAAATTTCAGGACAGTATTTTCCACATGTATTTGAAATCTCAAGATAATGAAAACTTGTGTTAGGTTGTTTTGACCATATAACCAGAACTTGCTGGGGATTTTTTGCTAAGTTTAAATATGCTTTTGCAAACAATGGTTTATACAGAGTGTAACACCCGTGTACTTTCTTACACACTGATGAAAAATGTGGACAGCTTTATTTTGAAGATTCTCTCCCTCTTCGTCATAAACTACAAAATAATTAAAGATAACAAAGTGACCATCTTAAGCATTACCTAAAACATCTATTCAAAAGGTCTGAGGTATGCAATGAAAATGCTTTGAGTCAAACAAAAGTGACTTGTGGTAAAGAGAGGAAACAGAACAAAGATCTGAGTTTGCATCAAATGCTCGTTGCAATAATTTAATTGCCACTGTTTAAGAGAAGGAATTTCTCCAGTCTGTTTCAGTATTTGCTATTCCAGTAAATACAAATAAAGGGAAAAGTCAACATTATGGTTTTCCAGTTTCAAAGTCATCTGATAACAACCATCCCCAAGTCATTCTCCTGGGAAAGAGCTGCTAGAGAACAGAGCTAATTAGAGATTATCAGTTAAGCTCTCTCTCCTGCTTTGTTCAGAAAACCTGGACCAATAGCTTATCCATGGATAGACCTGGGGGCCTTTCAAAAATATTTTGTATTCCACAGCAAGCTTAGGCACATTGCATAAACATCTGGAGCACACACTAGAAACATTAACATCTCCCTGCTCTGCCCTGCAGCGAGTGCCTTCATGACACTTTCATCAGCAGTGACAGAAAAAACCCCAGTATTATTGAGGGCTTCCATCCAAAAAAATGTTGCCATGTATAGTCTGTCTGTAGGCACATGAGGATTTGGGGTAAAAGGAAGGAGGGGTAATTCAGGTGCATAAACAAGTGTTCCAGTCTTCCTTCTCAATACCTAAGTTCTGAGAGAAAGCAGGAAAGAGCCTTTTATCATTATTAAAAGAGAGACTATTTCCAGAATGATTGGAGACTAAGCTGCTTTGAGGGGAAACATCAGTGAAAACAGATATGTTCATATTTTCCCTGGAGATGCAGTCCAGTTTGGAAGTGCTCTCAGCATACAGAAGTTAAGACAAATCATAAATACAAATCATCCTGAGGTACTCTGGCACCCCCCAGACCACAAACACAGAGAAAACCACGGACACTGCATGAAGCAGGGGCACCTACAAAATGTCCCTGCTTTGTTGACCATGCCAGGGCCAATGACCAATAAACCAATTGCTCACAATAGAACAGGTACTTTGATACCACATTTCACAGCATAGCTGGATTGAAGGAAAGAATCTACTTGCTCTGGGAGCCAAGCTATATATAAGGACAGAAAGGCACAGAGTCCTCTCTAGCAAGCTTTCCTAGAACAACAACATCTGTGCCTTCAGTTTTGCTGCAGTTCTGCAGGCATCTCTGCAGTCTATCAAGCCTAACCACTGGACATTTTTTTGTGTATTTATTCTTAGAACTTGTAAAGCTGTACCTTACTGTACATTACAGCATCTGTGTAATAGCTGCAGTTTAGCTACCAGGACAAAAAAAAAGTCTCACTCTTCCCTGCTACTTCACAGGAGAGCACTGAAGGCTTCTGGTGAGAAAGACAAAAGCAATAGCAAACAACCAGGGTGATAAACTACCATTCACATTTTACTCCAAGGAGTAGTAATTAGTCACTTAAAAATACACAAAATCCATGCATGTGTTAAACATGAAAGACGCTGTCCTGAGAGCTAGATGCTCCGAGATCACATTTCAAAGCAGTGCAGCATCATTCTGTTAATCTTTTGGGAAAACCAGCATGGATATTCTGCTGCAATGTAATTAAGGCAGGAATTCCAGCTCCTCCATTGTGACCTTCACAGAAACCCCAGGGGTCAAGAGCAGCAGCCTGTACCCGGCTACAGTGCTAATATAGCCATACTATAAACAAAAAAACCCCTGCAACAATAGTACCAACAAGTTTCAGGGAGGTAAAGGGGGAACATGTAGATACACTCAAAGACACACTGCCACAAAACAGCCTCTACCACAAGTGTAAGGGAAAAGTTGATTTTCTAAAGGTAGTTGCAGGAATTTCATTTTTAGTGTGCAGGTGGGAAAAGGCTGACATATTTACTTTCATGTTTTATTCTCAACAAATATCCATGCTTATCAAAACAGTGATTAAAGACTTGCTTTCCTAGAGCAATGTTTAGTGAACAAAACAAAGCCAAGGGAAAGGCGACTTCTGGCTGTAACAGTGAAGTAAGTTCTACACAGACGGCGAGGGTTTGGAAAAAGTGTTGGGTTTTTTAGCCCTGGTGAAACCTCATGGGCACAGGCAAAGCTGCAGCCTGCAGTGCCAATGCTGATTCTCACCCTTCATACTGCAGCAGCCATGCCCTTAGTCCCCAACACCTCCCAGCAGTGACTGACAAGGACTGCAGCAGTCAAAGGACAGCACGGACAGGCAGAGTGTGTAAGGTGGGAATGGCAGCACTCAGCTCTGCAAAGGCCCTGTCTGGTGGAAACTTTAACTGAACTCTACCCAGAATGCTTGGCATAAACTGTCTGGGGTGGGCCAACATGAAATCAAGAAAAGAGATAATCAGGTAGGCTTTTTTCTCATCCTTACCCTCTGCAATCTGAGAACAGTGAAAGAGGACACCACCTAGCAAGAAGGCTGCTAATTTATTCCTCCTCACCCAGGCATTGCAAAGCTTCTAGCTGCAGAGTGCATGCCTGCCTACAAATGAACACTTGACAGCATTTTAAGAACTGGCTTCACTTGTTTTGAAAAATGACATTAAAAAGACACAATCATCTCTAGATTTTCTCTATCGGCAGTGTGAAAGAGTGAAAGTAAAGCACCATTGCTGTTGCCTGACTAATTTTCAGGGCACTAACTTACCGTGCACAGCGAGTTTGGTGGGAGGTCAGCATGCCAAAGGCATAGATGCTTTCAAACGTATAATGAGAGGAGATCTCATATCTCTTAGCTAAACAAGTTTGCCTGAAATAAACTATTTCTGAACAAGTTGTAACAGGGTAGACATGCCTTGCTGTAAGGGCAGGACCAGAATGTAGTTGCAAGTGACATGCCAGTTTAAGACATGGGTAGCTAACATTTAAACCAAGGAAGCCAGACTCTTAAGTGTCAGTTATCTTGGATCAAAGGCTTAAAAAAGCTGCTTGGATATAGCACTAAAACAAGACATGAGCCGCACAGAAGAAACAATGGATAAACACTCCACAAAAACAGTTAAGCACACTTTTCACACTATGGATCACAAGCATTCTGCAAAGACTGCTCTGTTAGCACCAGCACAACACAAATAACAGAAGTACCAATAGCAAAAGTCAAAACTCTGGGCTGTCATTAGGCAGATACATCCAGAAGTCAAGTATTCTCCAAAACATCTGCACTCAGCTGCAGCATTTTAGAGTGGCAAAGGGACATCACAACCATTAAAAATGTAAGTAAAACACACACCTGCCTGAACATATGTTTCATTCATCCAACATATGTTTCTCCTTTTCATTCTGTTTATGACAGATTTCCCTGATTTTAGCCAGGACAAAAATCATAGAGTTTCCTGAACTATTATTTTTGGTTTATTTTTTAATGAGAAAGGACAAGCTATAAATTTGTGCCACACCCAAAGCACCTCTAATCTCATTGCCCTTTTCATCAGTAGCTCCCAGCACTACTTCTCTTCATCTTTGCTTTACCCAGAGCGAAGCAGGAGCACCCAGACCACATCTTCACAACTGCCTGAGTACAGCTGGGCAGCAGGCCAATTGGACAAACATAGGCAATGGAAACAATCTTTTTATTTTGTGTTATCACCCTCTAGATACACAGAGCTCAATGCACTGGAGATGTGCAGCTTAGCCAGCTGTGCTTTCTCACACAATTTTTTTATCCCTTTGTCCTCACCCTTTTGCTTTATACCCACCCACACAGCAATTTCAGTCACCTATTTTTCCCTGTGGAAAAAAAAAAAAAAAAGATTATAGTTTCTGGTCTTACAGCACACAAATTTCATTGAAATTTGAGAAGCAAGAATGCTCTGCTTCGTTTGAACCTGAAGACACCTGCAGCTCAGTCTCAGGTGAGCAATTCAAAGCCAACAATAAGAAAATGAAAATGTCAATGACCAGGTACTTCCTTGAAACAAAACAGACTTTGTTCTGGGCAAACAACAGGAAGACTATTTGTTCTGCTTTCTTTCCTTTTAAGGGAGAGACCTTCCTTAGAAGATACATCACTCTAGACAAATGAGTCCCTCTCTTCAAGCTCTTTTCTGACAAACTGGCTGGCTTGAAGCCCTTTGGACAAGAAATCAGGAAGAGGTCATTTAAAAGACCCTGAAGATGCAGCAGGCTGGATCAAGAACACTGATGTCCAGAACATAGGCTGGGTGAGCAGCTGCCCTCTGGTTGATTACCAGGCAATTTCACACCAAGGCTATTCCATCTGAAGAACATTACAGAGAACAAAAGGCACAGGGACACATTTATTATTACATCCTGTTAGTTCTTCTCAAAAGCAATAAAATGCCCCGGTTTTGAGTGTAAGAATGAGGGCAAGTCCTTCTGTACTTGGAATAAACACAGTTGTGCACATTCCTTCCTTTCATGATGTGTACATCTCTACTTGGCATTGCAAGCTGTTGCAAGATGACTCAGCTTGTTACTCATTAACATCTCACTTTATGTCTTTTCTGTGTGCTTGGATCCAACTCTTTTCACATCCATCAGGCATCCTGACACCACGCATTTCTTTCCATTTCGCCCTCAGGTGTACCAGACAGACACGCACTCAATAGCCCAGAGTTCACCATGTACCACCAATTTTCTTCTTCTCCAGAGCACAAACCCCCCTCCTTCAAGCTACACAGTGCTGCAGCACAAGCCATTCACATCCCCAAAGGCACTGCAGGCAGCAGAACAGGGTTTGCCACACCAGATTTCCATGCCTTCCTTTGCTTCCATATGGAATCAAGAAGAGGTATCAGGTAGGTGCCTGAGAGATACTGGCATTTGAGCCACCATGCAACGCATCATCCATTTGTTTCTGGAGAGCAAGGCCTGGCCTTCCTGCCCAGAGAGGGCATGTGTTCCCCACATTTGAGGTGGAGAACTACTTTGGGGTGACTGAGAAATGTGGTACTTCAAATCAGAGAGCAGGAAAAGAATGTGTAACTTGCTTTTTGGGTATGTTTCACCCAAATACAATTTTTATAGGAAAAAAATCCAATTGGTTCCCAAATATTTAGGAGAATGTGTCCATCCTTCATATTGGGACTGTTTGTTGAATAGTCATCTAGAGCTGTATGCTCTCATGGACAAAAGGAATCACCACCCCTCACCCTCAAGAAACCTCCTTGTAAAAGCTTCTGAAGAGTGATGTTACCCAGCCACTATCTCACTGCCTTGCACCCTGACCTCCCCCCTCCCACCTTCTCCTCAGGCATCAACACAACTTTACTCAGCTTTATTTCCTCACAGAACACATTGCCTAGCTGAAGACCACCTCCATCTGTGCCTGCAGCTCATGCTTCTCCCACCAGCACGGGCACCTGCGCAGACACGTGCACACCTGTCCCAACAACAGCACCCTACCTGTGGTCTAGGGAACAAAGGAATCCCAGGCACAGGATCTCACCTTTCTCTCACTCTACTCTCACAGCATGGCATTGCCAATAAAATATTTGCAAACACACAGACACACAAGCTGTGAGCACTGTCAAGCCCTCCCAGGGGTTCTTACTTCACTGCATTTTTGCATGGCACAACGAGCACCTGTAAACCCTGCAATTCCCAGAAGCCCTCAGAGCAGTGCACAGGAGAAGTCACATCTCCATAGTGTCACAAAGCCTCCAAAGGCCAACACAGTGCCAAGCGGCTTTCAGAAACAAAGGCAAAAGAGGAGACAAAGGGAGGAGTCACTGTCAACACTGGAAGTTTGTTTGCTGCTTTCAGAATTGTATCAGGAGATGAGCTAAGAGACCTTCTGCCACCTGCATGCAACTTACTGGCACACCTGATCTATTTTGAAATAGATCTATAACAATCCATGCAGGCTGCTCTGTAAAATTAGCAGTGTCAACCCCAGTTTTATTCGGGTTAGAGCCAAAAATCACTCCTGTGCAAGGATCACTCTGTCCCAATAAAATCAGACAATATTTACATATCCATCAAAGCTACAGTTTGGCAAAAAAAAGTTAATTCACCCAAGAGTGCTTTGATCCTCTGACAAATCATTTCCTGATTAAAGCTGAAACAACAAAAAGGACTTTGGACACTAACCAGCTGTCACACTTGTGTTGTGAGCTGGCACTAAATCCCACAAAGCCTGGGAGGAAAGATTTAGGTGGTGGGAGGGGAACAAACGGTCTATTTGCATTCACAGCATGTGAGAAGTTCCTTCTGGAAAGGCAATTCCTTCTCTTGCTGCCTATCTGAAGCAAGCTAACAGAACAGGGATCCATTAAAACTCATCAAAAGGAAAGCAAGCAACTGCAGGACACTCTGGCAGTACTGAAGTATTGCAAAACTTGTTGGATGTACTACAGCTGGGGGTGTTGTGTGTTAGAAGAGTTTTCTGGTTTGGCTTTTTTTGCTTTGCTCTCCAAAGGATGTTTAGAAACGTAAAGATTTCCAAATGCAATGACCCACTCGACTGAGCTGAGTGAGACAAAAACAAAATATGAGCTTAACAAAGATCTGAGTCACAGCTGGGAAAAGTGAAGGCAGAGCTGAGGTTTAGTAGTATCTCCTTTTTTCCTACTAAAATGAAGCATTCATTGTACTCCTAACCATAAAAAAAAAGCCCTGATGCTAGCAGAGTTCTTTCAACATTCTTCATCAGATAGTCTCTCAGTTATTAATATTTTCCCATGCTTCTACTGGCAAATAGAACATTTGGCAATTAAAAAGAAATGCAGCTTGGGGGGTTGCAGATTAGAAGCATATTTTGCTACATAGTTCTGGTATGATGAATTCCTAATTAAAAAAAAAAAAACCAAACAAAACCCAAACATTAATAATCCAAGGTGTTGAAAGAAACAGTTGAAAGAAACAGTCCACAAAACTAAATAATTTCATCCAAACTTCAGGCTCATTTTAACTGATGTGTTTTATTACCAGGCTTTGAGAAATCGGTTCTGTAATCTCATTAAATCAATAGGCCATAATACACAAAATAAGAGACTGACTAACTCTTTAGATGCTCTTAGTATATTGGTGTTTATTAACTTACTTTTACTAGTGATGTCATACAACTGAACTCCTGAAATCTCTCCTTGTAACAACAGACTTGTTACTTTTCCATTCTTTCTCATTAAAACAAGTTTCCTCGGCAGGCAACTCTCAGATGTGCTGCTCGACCTGCCACCTGTCTACTTCCAACAAGATCAGTATCTTCAAATTTCGAAGCACAAAGGGACCAACTTGATAAAACTCATGCCTGGCACTTTGAACTGCCTAACACCAGATCCAAGGCTGACATTACTGCAAGCCTTTCATAGGGCTCTGTTGTGATGCAAATAAAGTACAATCCCCAGATACAAAAAAGTCATTAAACCGGAATTAGGAGTTATAAGTAACTGGCAAACTGAACGAAAAATCTGGGTTAAGAGGAACACCAAAGAAAGACCTACAAAGAAAGTGGGAAACGGCTGTTGACAATTACCCTTCAGCAACCACAAGGAAACAGGTATGGGGACCGCAGTGCTCTGCAGCAGCAGCAGCTTCCACGGCAGGCTCAGCCGGCTCGGCTTCCGCAGCGTGAGCTGGGCACTCACACCACCCTTCTCCCCCAGAGGGGACAGAGTGTGCCATCCAGCCCTGCCGTGGGCTGAGCGCACTGGCAGCATTTCAGCTGAGCAGCTCCGGCTCAGCTCGCCAGCTCTGTGAGTGACCTGGAGCCAAGGCCAGCCAGGCTCCCAGCAGCTCCCCGGCTGCTGACCAAACAGGGAATTGAGCAAACTGGGCAACAGCAAACACTCACATGCTATTAGGTCAGGAGTTAAAATATCTCAATGACCTGCAACTTCCATCATGAACAAGGGCTGATAAATGCCAGAGCCTTAGGGAATACAAACTCATCTACAAAACACCCCATCCAGGCTTTGATGCAATTTCTGTCACTTCCAATAGACAGCAAGACAAAAGTAAGGAGGGTTTTCCTTCGTTCTGAAGAAAAAAAAAAATCATTATGTAAAATGAAGTTTTCAAGAAGGGATTAAGGAAATGGATGGATCTAATGGAGACTTCCTAGACATCAGAGAGAAGCTCAGCATATCAGTATAGCAAGACAAATACCGCCCCTTTTTTCATGGTAAGAAGCCATGAAACCAGGAACCTCTTTGCCTGTAACTCCATCTTCAACATCAGCACTAATCACATCATTCATCAGCACCATCCAACTTGAGTCCTGACTGGGCCATGCAAGATGAATTGCAAATCAATCATACAGCACAACAGCCTTCTTTTCACAGCAGCAAAATGTAATTCATACATAGGAATATTGCCAACACAGACTGGGGCTATTCTTGACCAGGAATGTATTCAGTCTTCTTACAACCAGCTGTGAATTAGCATATTAACAGTGAAAGGAAATCAAGAGATCTGTTAAAAAAAATCATACATAAAAATCAGCCTAGAAGAGTGTTCACAGCTAAGAAAACACCAGATTCCTGCAGCAAGCAGGAAGAGCTTAAAAGAGCATGGGTCACAGCCCATGGCCAGAGGAGAAGGCAGTGAGGTGGCTAATCCACAGCCCCCACTACCCAGCTGCAAACAGGAGAGCTCACTACAGCAAGCATGGCACATCTGTGCTGTGACCCCTAGCCACTATCCTAGGTTTATCCCAGGTTGCGTTCTGCTGAGAAGACAACAAAAATGCAAGTTCTCAGACACTCAGGGACAAGGCAAGGTCATGCCAACATTCCTTACCAGAAAAAGTTCTCTCTGCACACTACCAAGAAGTAGTATGTATACCTTTAATTAGCCATACAAACTTTCTTTGCAATGCTGAGCCTTGAACTTGGTACTAAGAATAGTCCAGTATATCTTCTTTTTTCATTTCCAAAGCAGAACATTTTGTAAGACTGCAACAGCCTAAAAAGTCATGGCAGTCACCCACTGCTGCTGTGTTACAGAGAGAGGCAGCTGAATCTTTTTTTTTTTCCCCCTCCACTTCTAAGGACAAGAAAAGGAATTGCACTGCTGGCTCATTACTCCTGCTCCTGCAACAGCCTCATGAGACAAAGTTCAAAACTAGCAGAAATTTGATGACAGGCTGAAAATGTGAAGCAAAGGACAGTTTCTCAAGAAAAAGTTATACTTGTCAGATTAGACAGCAGAGCCTGAATTCTGTCAGAGACAGCTCTTTCACTTCTCTCTTTTATTTCTTCCATTTTCTTCATGGTGACCCCCCCTTTTCTGTATTGTCTTAGAGACTTTGAACAGAGCAAGCATTCAGGGGCAGGGTGAAAGAGGAGGAACAGGCATGACTTGATGGGCACTGAACAAAGTGCACACTAGATAGAAAAGCTACAGGAAATAAAAGGAGTCCAGAGAGCTGAGACAGAGGAATAGCAAAAGCATGAGAACAGCCAAGATGCTTCACAGACATGTCTGGGCAAACATTCAAGGCCACGAGGTAGAACTATCAGAAGCCAGGAGTTACATTATGCTTCTTTGTACTCCAGAACAGCTCCAGGGAGGGATCCACAGGCAATACCACAACTTCCACTCAGTGATTACTCAGAAATGGGAGAAACCAGCTGTGTTAGACATCCAGGACTCCCCTAATCCCTCTTAATCAATAAGCAGCTGGTAATCAACCTGAGTTAAGATGTGGCAATAGGCACAGATGGGCAATGAACTCACAAGCTTAGGCTGGCCAGCATGGACTAGTTAGTGCTGTGCATCTAACATCTTGTAACCTCCAGTATCAAATCCAGTATTTCTAGCAGGATATTTTAAGACTCTTCGTATCTCTGCAATGCAGTCAGAAACTTTCTGGTAACTCTCAGAATTATTCACCTAATTTTCCAAAACCAGCAGGAAGTTGATTTCAATTTTTCTGAGAAGACTGTGCTGAAACCCATCACTATGACCTGCTTGGCTATCCTACTCTGGGCACATGATGTTCTCTTTGTGGCAGGCTAAGCAGGTGGGCAGAAGTACCAGTTCAAAGGTATCTGACTTGAATTTACCTCCGTATTCAAGTCAAAACCACTTCAGCCACGGTCAGCATCCTTCTAGCAAAAGCCAGGATAACATACTGCAGTTAAATCTGTACCTGAAAGCTACCATTGCTTTAATTAGATTCAGCCAAATCCAGGTCTTTGCAGTCTAGACATGGTTTAGCAAGTGCTTTTATGTGAGTAATTCACTGAGAAAGAGCACATGTTAAGTTCTATCTGGAGCTTACCTCAGTTTTGGCAAGAAAGTAGCTGGATTTTGACAAGCCAAACACAGCTCAACCTAACTATTCAAGCATTGGTCCAAGGGAAGATTTTATTTGACATAGGAAGGAAAATGTTCCCCCTTGGGCCTAATGCTTTTCCAAAGTTTAGCCAGCCACAAAAGGTGTTTCTATTCAGAGCAAGAGCAATAAACAGGACAATTTTGCAACACAGCATAGACATGAATCTTGGAGCAATACAGAATACATACCCCATGCCTTACTCTGGCCCCTCCTGCAGTCTCTGTAATACTCTAGGTTTTAGACAAAGGTCCAGAGATCAATAGAAAGAAAAAAAGCACATATGGAGTAACTACTGCTTCTGACCTGTGGTACATATACACTGGGCACTTTATACAGGAATGTCAGGGCAGCCTTGTGGCTTGACAATTTCTGCACTGAAATCAAACTGATGAGATGCTCCAGCTCCAACAAAGCCAGCTTGACTAAGCTTTAATATAGATACAAATGGCTGTTGGCTGACAGAAAATTGTTAGTGCTCCTAGCTGTGTACAAATACATTATAGCTATTTTTTATTTCTCAAGGAATCTCTGGCTTAGCAGTAGTAAAACATGGGAAGCAGGCCACTGTTTCTGAAGACAGGATGTGCAGGAAAGTGCCTTACATACCCAGCTGGTTCTTCCACAGGGCAACACCAGTATCACACGCCAGACAGTCCTCCTCCTTGCAATGAGACTCTCTCAGCACTGATGAAAGACTAGCTGTAACTGGACATTGTGGTAAAAGAATATTAGGCAGTTCAATTAACAGTTATACTTGAATGCACCAGCATGCATAAAGCAGCCCATAAATCCTGTCATTTTCACTCAGAGTTAAGACAATTCTTATTTTCTCAAACAAAGTCAGGAGACAACCCTGGCTCACTTTTGTGATGCAAATTAGCAAGACGCTTGGAGGAAGAGGTGGGGAGGAAAAGTCTTTTAATTGACATTACAATGAAACTTTGTCCCTCCACAAGAGTCACAGACATCAGCTCCAGTGGTGTCTCCTCCAGGACCCCAACATTCTCCTTCAGCCTGTGCACAACCAAACCTCTGGCTCCTCACTGCTGCATCTGCCATCTCATTCACTTGCAGTCACCAAAGAGACCTTGGTGTACCATCCAGAACAGCCACCAAGTGTGTTAAACAGGGGGACATAAACTGCTGCTCTTCCATGAAGATGTAGCTACAAGGAAACTTGTTTTACCAAGCAGGAACAGCATCCAAAGCAAAACACCATCCCAAATGAAATTCGGCTCAGGAATGTGAGCTATGCGGGCAGGGGGGCTCTGATGGATATAAAGGGAGGACAGGAGCAGGCAGGCTGCTTTCACAACAGTGGTTTTCCAGCCAGAGCAGAGGACCAGCTTAGCCACCTCCCTCATCCCACTGCGAGCATGGCAGAGCTCGGGAATGCGAGCAATGCGGACTGGGGGCCAGGGGGCTTTGCTGGGGAGAAGGATGGGAGGGGCTTCCAGGGGAACAACACAAGAAGACCAAGAGGCAGCTGGGGTTGCTGAGGAGTTGTAGGGCTCCTTTTAAGCGAGAGGCGGTCTGTGGAGGGGTCAAAAGGCTCAACTACAGGCTGTGAACCAACAAAGGTCCCTTCCTGTCCCAGTTACCCTGTGCTTGTGAAACAAAACTACAAATGTAGCTTTGCAATAAAAATGTCATTAATCTCTACCACTTACAACAAACTGCACACCATCCTCGTTTTTTTGGCTAGTTGTGGGCATGAAAAATATATCAGCATTAAGACTAATAAATCCATGCATCTAACACTTCCTGAGCCAGAGATTTAATATTCAGCTGTACATGCACAAAGCTTCTCTGCCCCAGGCTACGATGGGATGGAATTGCTGAAAAGATGGAATTGCTATAGGTAACAGCCCTGAAACCCTCTGAAGTCTGCTTCAACCAGAACCAACAACGCCTTACAATGTGAACAATATTCTATCAGTTGTTTATTTATAAGATTCTTGAAAAACTCCACTTTATTTTGACCACATTTTCTTGATCCCCACATCCCAGCCCAGCCACTAAGTGACTGGGCACTGCCTGTCTGGCTGGAGCAGCAGCCTCCCACGACATGCACCTCCAGTGCTGGGTCTCTGAGTTAGCACCAACTGCATCTCCTCAGCACGCCTACCACAACTCGTGACAGTCATGATGTGTGTACAGATACAAAGAGGGGTTTGTTTTCCTTAAATTTCCTCAGTGAGAAGGCTCCCGGCAGCCACTAGTATTTTCGTTTATGTGATCCTGCTACACTGCTTAGTGGGCAGTGGGCACAAGCAGCAGTAGTTATGGGATGAGAAACAGCAAGAGAAACACAAAGGAGACAAAGACTCAGTGCTAAATCACAGATGGAATCAGGACCATGGCAACTTCCACTACACACATCGGAACCCTTGTCTACTCAAAAAACCCCCATGCATAAAACAGCCCATAACACTACAAGAACAAAGTAAGAAGCATTCATCAAGTTTGTCAGCCAAGTTAAACAATGCTGACAAGATACATAAACTGCAGCTGACCATGCCTACATAATTTTCAGCACCTCTTTGTTTCAGAGAGATTTCACCTTGGTCTTGCAGGTGATTATATCTTCTCTTCGAATGTTACTGACTTGTCATGGACAGAAAGCTGCCTGAGAAGGCTGCTGGTAAAATGTAAGTTGAGAAAATGGTCAGTGATGCCAGAGTAAGACAAGCATTCATCTGAGGAAAGAAAACCCTTCAAGAGCTTATCATCAGAAAAAAAACCAAGAAAGCAGCAACTTGAAAGTTTAAGAACAAGTTCAGCCCCACATGTCAGGAAGGAACGGAACTTAAGCTAAAAAAAAAATCTCTTCCTGTATGGCATTTTCTGAGTCTTAAGATTAATCTGGGAAAAAGACTATTGTTTTAAAAGTGAAGTTATTAATTGAAAAATGTGAAGTGTGGTTTAAAAAAAAAAATACCACAAGGCAGCTTAATTCTAATCACATTCCTGTAAATCCAAACTGAACACCTGAAAAGAGCCAAATGACTTTCAATGCCTTAAAAAATGGAAGAAAAAACACCAAAACCTGTCTCCCCTATTCAGGAAATCTAGCATTTCACAGTTTGGTTTGGATTCCCCCCCTGCTCTCTTTTTTTGTTTATTTGTGCAAAACTAGGTATTATGAACAGAGTTTAGAGCAACTTCAAAACTTACATTTCTATTAAGTTCATTGTGAAGCAGCTTCAAAACTGAGTAGCAACAACTGCTTTTCATTCAGCAAGCCTGAATTTTCTGTTGCAAGCAATCTTCGGTTGCTAGACTGTACAAGGCAAAGTGCTACTGCCAGACAGACAGCTGAAAAATGCCGAGCAGCAAGAGAAGGACTCTTAAAAGTCACAGGAGCCTATAGAAATTCTGCTTCAATATAGCTGTAAAGTCCCACCTTGGTTAAGTTCCATGATATTCCATAACGTCCAGATCAAGTTTTGACAACTATCCTCGGCTTTGTTAGGATTTCTCCAGCCATTCTGCACCACTCTTTTACTTCTGCTCTCTTGTGCACTTATAACACACAGAACAAAAAAGCTAAGACTGGCCTGCCAAATTACTTCTGCTTCCTGTCCCTGTTTGCCCCAGAAACCCAATTACAAAGTTAACTCATGCTAATGGAGCCTGAAGGGACCTGCACTCACACTCAGCTACATGACAGGTCTCAATGAATGAACAGCCTGATTTTCACTCTGGTTTGGTATCTGAAATGTAAACAATGCACATTAAAGTTATCTATTGCAGAAGGGCAGGTACATCTGGGTGTATCTGTGGCTAATTGGAGTGAAAAGCCAGAGTCCAGCATATGAGTCATTACCCAGTAAAGGACTCCCCTTAAAAACAAAACAAAGAAACCCCCCACAGTGGGGTTCACCCCTGATAGAAACACCAGCTTCTACTCTGAAGAGATAACCAGCTAAACGAAACTTCTCTTACAGGTATTTTGCTGCGCCTATTGAGGAAGATACACCCTGGGTAAAAAAAAAAAAAGCAAGGGTCTTCTCTAGTGCAGCCCTCCAAAAACTGAACTGCAGCGGAATGTAGAAGAAGTAGAATATATCTTAATGTATCAGTCTACTAACACTGCAAAGGAACACTGATGACTTGAAACAACCTGTCTCCTGACAGGTGGGTTAATAACAAAGCACTAGTCAGAAAATACCAACAGCCTTAAATTGCATTTGCCAAGCTGCAAAACTGAGAAGACCTATCAACTCTTTCATTCTGCTTTCTCTTCTGCTGGAAGTCTGGAAATTGGGAGAAAAATTCTGCAATATTCCTTCATTTAATAACTAGGCATGAGTCAAGTGCCCCTGCTTTTGTCTCACGATCAGTATCTTGACTGTCCTTTGTTACTTTTCATATTCTAATTTTAAAACACTCAAAACTGTCTACATAAATAAAGAGGGAGATTCTCTAGTCTAAATCTAAACATTACTTTCCCCAGTCACTACACTTTTCGCAAATTTCATCTGGAGAAATACTGAATAGCCACATAAAACACATGTATGTATCTTTCTTTCCCTATCCAAACTAGATTAGTTTAGTATAACTCTGAGATCTTCTGCATATGCTGTGATGAAAAGAACATCATTCACAGAGATTTCACTATTGTCCGAGGTCCTTGGGGGCTTTTTGACACAGCTGTTCCAAAACAGCTCAAGAATGAGCACCATCCTTTTCTCATTTAACAGCTCATGAAGTGAATGAAAACACTGTGATGGAAGCCCCACCATGCACAGCCATGTTTATGCACCTAAACAAACACATTCAACCTCTGACATGGTCTCACTTCAGGGAAGACTTCCAGCTGTTAACTGGGAAAACAGTTGAGGTTAAAAAAAAATTTTAAAAATATAAAGGGATCAGAATAGCTCGGGAGAGATCATAAGTTTAGTTTTAAATAGATAATTAGTTTAGTTTTAAACTAAACTCAACTTGTTAGCCTTTGAGACTAACAGGTTGCAGGCTGGCAGCTGATGAGTAGAAAATGGAAGGCAAGGAGCTCTCCCAGTCCCACCCACAAAGCAGGGCTTTGATGATCAGTGCTCCTGATCCTCATCTACCAAAAAGGTTCTAATGGACAAAATCCGCATCACATGGGTTTCCAACTCACAGGCTCGGGTGGCAATCACGGTACCATGATTTCATGCCTGTGATTTTCTGACACGTCCCTGTACTACCATTGAGGCTTCCCACCCTCTCATGCTGTGTTGGCACAGCCGGTGGGACACTCTGCACACATCAAATAGCCAGGGGTGAGGGGAGGGAGGTATTCCAACACATCTGTTTCCAGCCAGATCAGTGTTCCAATCGGTTTTGTCCCACAGCCACATTAATATTAGCACCAACAGAAAGAAGGTGGCAGCAAAAGTGTGAGAGAAGAGCTCACTGCTTTCAGCTGGGCATGGGTTTTCTGCCTGCCTGCAGCCCCTGTAAAGCCCCTGTGGCACAGGCAGAGTCAACAGGAAAGAACCAGGAGGTGTGGAGACTGGAACGGGCGCTGAATAAAACAAACATTTCTGGCACTACCCGACAATTCGTGGTGCAAAATCATCTGAGTCAATCTGGGCAGCATCCTCCCCCTTAATAATGACACTGCAGAATTGGGAAGGGATCAGAAATACTTTTAAATTGTGAAAGAGGCTTGAAAAGACAGTTCAATCTTTAGCAGACCAAACTACATTATTTGGAAGGGGCTCGTGGATTATATAAAGTAATAGATAGTGCATAAAAGCTAAATCAGTGTTTGTCCTTATGTCAAGAAGTGTTGATCAAGCCATATAATTAGGAGGCTGAAATGTGTGCACACATGCTACAGAACTCATTGTCAGCAGCCATAAAGTGAGACCAAGAGAAGGACTGATCACTTGTGTGGGTAACAGTCTTGTATGGAAGCTAAACTTGGGAATACTACCTGAAACAGCAAAAAAGTAAGAAAAAAAGTCCAGGGACTAGGAGTTTAAAAGTCAATGTTAACTATTTACAGACTCATACAAGACATACAGGATTGATTAGGCCTCACCAGTCTTAGATATATGGGTACCACACAGTGGATAAAAACCTCTGGTACAGAACCTCTCAACTCAAAGCAGCCTTACTAAGGCCAGTGCCTTGTCCAATAACCAATATTTTGACTGTCTGCATCTTCTTGGAACCCTCAGCAGCAGTGTAACCCACTCCTGCCAGGGCATTACTGTTTCACGTAAATGCACTGGACTCTTTGGGCCCAGAAGATGGCAGGCCAGTAAGAAAAAGCAAGGTCCTTGGCATGAGGAAAGGGTACCTTTAGATAACAAAGAACACAACAGTAAATCATTCTAGATTTCCACAATCAGCAGCTTAGGGCATCTACAGGCAGGAACTTCAGAGCACTAGCACCTAATACATCACCAGGCCAGCGCAGACCACCTATCCATCCCCTAAGTGTGGTGGCACAAACATTTGTCCCAGAAATCCACTGAGGTGCCCCCACTGCCGTCCTGGACACCAGCCACCCCCAAATACCACAAAAAACTGCTGCAGCTCATGGTAGCTCACACAGTTCCAAAGAAGATGCAAAAACAGACATATTATGCATGTAGGAGAGTTCTCTCACTGACACTTCTTAGTCTTGATCTCTGTGTGTGACACAGCAACAGTCCAGTGCTCGAGGACGGCACAGACATCTCTGTCTGCGTGAGGGGTGGGACACAGGCACTATCCCTGAGCCCCAAAGCAGGCTGGGACACCCCCAATGCCCAACATCCTTCCACCATCCCCTTCACCAGAACATTTGTTTTAGGGAAAGGTAGTCACAACCTCCAACCCAGCAGGGCAGGTATCTGGGTCTGCTTTTGGCTCCTGCGTGCAATAGGAAGCCCATACATCAGAAGAGTATGTGAACAGTAGCTTGGCTTTTGAAAAGACCAGACTCAGTTTGATAGTGCTTATCCATAATTAAGTTCCAACTGATCTTGTCCGACTCCTCTGTCTTCAGTCTACTCGCATCTCTAAAGAATTAAAGGGACATTGAAAACACGCATTCATGACTCATGTTTAATTGCCAGCTATCCTTCCTCAGTACAGCTCTAATTAGAAATCAGAAACACATTTTTGAGCTCAGAAAAAAAAAATTGGCAGTAAGTGACAAGGGAAACCTGTGGGAGTGCTTTAAGTGCAACAGGATGTTGCCTCCTAAGTTATGCTTTAGCCAGACTAGTCATTGGGTTAATACAGGGTTAAGAGCCCAGAGTCTGCAGCAGCCCAAAACAGAGATCGGATGCTCTTATCACCCCTCCTGAATGACAGATTTTTTTTCATTACTATCAAAGCTCAGAAAGCATTTCCCATGTTCACTACAGCACATTGCAAGCTATTTCCTTTCTTCTCCATCATGGATAACTACACCATTAATGGTGAAAAAGTGACTATCACCACATACATCTTTCTGCTTTCTGGAGTTTGCCAAGGAACCTTTGGTGAAGTACAAATATAAACATGGCCTGAATCACTATTCAGATTTAACCACAAGTCTCAACACTAACTGTCATGACTGCAGATACAGTTTCCCAAAGTAAAATACATGGGCAGAATTCAGAATTAGAGAACACATATACTTACAAGTATAATTCACAATACAACACTGCCAGGAAAATATATAAACTAAAAAAAAAAAAAAAAATCAATTATGCCAATTGTTAATTCCTGACATGTATTTATTTCTCTTCAGGTGCCAGTCTTTTGATAGCTGGGAACAGTCATATAATTTACATGTTATTTCCCCTCAACATATAGCCTCTATAATGGGAGCAAGAGACAACTGCGGAGTGTCAGAATTGACAAGCCTAAGTAGTTTCCCTAGAGATGCCTAAATGCCTTTTTACAGCACTGCCAATTATTCAACCATGCAAGCAGATACTATTAAGATACTTAAAATGAATCATTTCCCACTAGACTCAAACACATTATAAACCTCACCAGAAATCTCAATCTCTAGTCAAGATGAACTTATTTAATAATATTCATAAATATTGTTATTTCATAAAGGCTTGTGAAATGTACAAAAGGTTTATAAAAATACGTTATTTTTAGATATTTTTATATTGTTTAAACAAAAGACTTCTCAAATAAATAAATTCCATAAAAAGTTACAGCTAGCATTTCAAGTCATCTGTAAACTACACTTACTGCATCTTTAAGAAGTTAGGTGGAATCATAAGTTTTTGGAAGTAGTTCGTTGCTACTTCTTGTTGCAATTCCACATGAACTCCTCATCATTACAACATGAAAACCTAGTCATCAGCTTAACACGTCATCTTGACACAACCCACAAAAATTTTAGACAAAATTCATACTTGTACCCATACACACAAGCTTTCAAGCCACTTTCCAAGTACTTTGTTTCTTCCCTTTCTAAAGCGCAGACAAGTATTTTCGGATGGATAAACAGTACAAGCAGTGATGCCTGAAACACCTCCTTTGGCCCATTAGACAATTCCATTAGCTAAATGACTAGGGAAAAAGCCCTTCATCTCCATGACCTACCACTTCAACAGGTGCTGACACCACAAGAAAATCTGCAACTCTCCTCAGTTAAGAACTAATGTTTTAGCAACTAAAAGCACGATCAGATGCCCATTCCCAACAGCTCTTCACAGTAGCTCTGCATCATTTGCAAAACTGACTCTTCATTTGGACGTTTTCATTTCACTTTCACCATCTATTATTTAGACATGCAGTGCACTGCAGAAATTGAGACGACAAGCTGTACCAGAAGCTTACAAACCTGAGAAAACTGCTAGAGTGAGAAAAGGCAAACAGATACCGAAGGGGAGCTACTGGATAAACTCATCTCAAAGTGAAGTCATTTGTGCCACAAGAAATATCTCCATAGCAGGTTCTCCCAAGGAGGTGGGATTTATAAAGACACCTAAGACCAGTTCACATTCAGTTTTCAATCAAGGCTTTCTCCAGTGCAATTTTGAAGTAAAGCCCAATCTTAAAAGAAAGCAGGTGTGCACAAATTTTAAAATTAAGACACTAGGGACTCCTGTATGGGCTGGAGTGCTACAGAAGTTGTCACCAAAATACAGTTTACAATATGAATTTCCTTCTAGTTAGATTGCTAGCAATACAAAGGAACAAACCACACTGTGATGTCAGACAAATGAAACAGAGTCAAATGTAACACCAAATTCCATTAAACACATGGACAGCAAAGCTACAGATTTTGAGGCACACAAGAGCCTGTATCCACCCATCCTTGCCCAGACTCTGCCACAACCTGGAGTTGTGCCACTGCCCCGGCACTGGTGTGACCCACACTCAGCACTCTGTGGAATGCAACAAGTTTCCCACCCCACTGCCCCACACCAGAGCTGCAGCCTCTCTCACTCACTCCCAACAGAGGAAGGACACAGGCTGTCTTGTCATATGACAATATTTCATCTCCACTTGAGGAGAAAGTTTCGGGGTGGAATCCTATTTCATCTAATCACTAATATATGGCAGACGTTCCCAGCCAGAAGAGAAACAAGACTTCAAAGGTACTGCTTGCAGCACGGATTGGACTCAGCCTTACTCCCGTCAGGCAGTACCACTTTGCCCTACCGGCACCCACTCCCTTTGGAAAACACACTCTGGACTTGAAGACCCAAGCAGCACTTTTAAGGACTTGACACACCACCTGAACAAAAACGTCAGGGCTTTCTCTGCACATCGTGAACACTTTTAAAATTAGTTTGGCCTTTCTAAAATTCACACATTAACCCAATCACCCTCCTCTCACTTTTCTGATATCGTACTTCTTTCTCAACAGACACCCACACAACGTTCAATACAACCTAGTCACTCTGACAGAAGGGGTGAAATAAAAGGGTAAGATACAGCCGATATGTTTAATCAGCAAATTGTCATGGTATCTTTCATAGCTTGCCGAGATACAAGGTAGTCAACTATGCTACTGATATGCCAGACGGGCTCAGCTGCTACTTAAATGTTTGAGAGCTCTGATTTAACAAAAAGCACGCTATACCTGACCTTAACATCGGTACAAGAAAAGTTTAACTCAGCTTGGTCTTATGTGTAACTCAGGGACAAAGCAGTCACAAGAAAGCCACTGTCATTACTGAGGCTTGTAATTACGTCTGAATCAGTTTTTACACGTAAATGCGTATCAAGCTATTGGGTCCCACAGCGTTGTTTCAGGAAAAGTAGGACTGTTTTCAAACACTTCAGGATGTCTTTATAAGAGTTTGTGAGTTGGGTTTTTTCGTTTTTCGTGAAGAGCTGCCAAAGTTAAGGCACTTTTATCTACTGAGCATCTAAGCCCAAGACCTTCCCCTTTTCCCATCCCCCTACCCCCAAAAAAATCTCAACTCTTTTGAAGTGCCGGCTCACAAGTTAGTGACGGTCCATTTAAACAAAGCACCGGTGAACACCGCTCTCACATGTGACCCATTGCGCCCCCTCCTCTCACTTGCCCAGGTTCTTCTCCCCGCACCTGGCAGCGCCTCCCTCGGGGCCGGGGCAGCCGGCCAGGGTCGCGGCTCCGAGAGCGGGCGGGATGCGGCAATGCACGGAATACGCGCGTCCGCGCCTCGTTTGGCATAATCCAGCATTATTAATCAAAACGGGCAGGGAGATCAACAACTCTTCGCGACACACTCACAGACCGGTCCGCCGGGACCACCGTCCTCCTACCGGGGGGGGCAGCGCCGTGGCTGACCGTCCGCTCCCCGCTCCCGACAGACCCAGGCGCTGCCCCGGGGCCGGGGAGAGCCGCGCTGCTCCTCTCGACGAGAGCGGCAGCAGCAGCAGCTCCGCCGCCGCTATGCTTGCCCCTCGCCCGAGCGCCCGCGTCCAGCCCATCCCAATCGCATCCCCCGCCGCTCACCTCCGGCTCCGCGTCCCGGCGAGGAGGTTGGGGCGCGCTCCGGTGATCCCGCAAAACTTCAGCTCCCGCCTCCGTCCCCGCCTCCCTCCCTCTCGCCGCGCTGCGAGTCCGTGGAGCGCTCCGGCCCCGCTTTGTACCCGGCGGCGGCCGCACTGCGGCTGCGCGCTGCCCAAAACCAGAGTGGCGCCTCCGGCCACCCTCGGGCTCTGGGCCGAGGCTGCTGCCCCCTGCACCCCCACACGGCCCCTCTGCACCCCCTCATGGCCCTCCTGCCCCCCTGCACCCCCACACGGCCCCTCTGGCCCTCTGCACCCCCTCATGGCCCTCCTGTCCCCCTGCATCCCCACACGCCCCCCTGCATCCCCACACGCCCCCCCTGCCCTCATGCACCCCCATACGGCCCGCCTGCCCCGCCGCGGCACCGGGAGCCTCGGGGCGGCCTCGCTGGGTGCGCGGCGTGGCGGGGGAGCCCCGGCGGTGAGCTGAGTGCGGGCGCCGGTTGTAGCGGCAGCAGAGTGTTTTTCTTGCCCCCGCTTAAGAGCCTGGCTCGGCGGCTCGCCGGGGTGCGGGAGCTCCTCGTCAGGGAGAGTAGGTTACCGTCGGGGCTGTGCCTGGAAATTCAGCATCCTTGGGAAAATCTGCCGGGGGCTAACCCAGGTGGGGTCCGCCATGTGTGCAGGTTGGAGGGACTGGCTCGAAGCTCAGAAAAGGAGTGTTGGCCCCAGCAGGTCCAATACGTGGGGTCAGATCCGATACCTGTCCCAGCCTAGTACATAGTCCAGTGCCGAGGGACTGGGATTCCCCAGTGGAGGCTCTCCCGTGAAACGCTTTTCTCATGTTGAAGTCTCGGCAGAATGTGCTGCACTGGGCTGGATGGGGTCCTCGGCAGGGCTTTCAAAGAGCAGAATGGGCATCAGCTCCCTCTGCATTGTTTTGATTGTTTTGTGAACCTCAGTTTAGAAACAGAGTTTTTAAACTCGTGCCTTGATTTTTACTGGTCAGAACAGGCCATCTCTAAAGCCTTTTCAGCTGCGAAAGGATACAGTAGTCACGGTTTTTGAGTGCCTTGAGTTTTTTTCGCTTAAGGGTTTGAATATTCGGAACGGATTGATGGGTGTTTTCTTTCACTCCTCCCACTCTTATCTCAAGAGCTATCTCCATTGCCCCAGGGCTCCAGTGTGTCCGGGAGCAAATGATTCAGAAGCTTTGTGATGATGCCAGGAAGGGCTTTACAGGACAGTCGCTCCCAAATAAAAATCAGAATCCACAGGCCAGGAGTAAGCAAGATGCAGGAGACTCAGCAAAGCCAGGAGTGTACAGAAAACCATGCCTGACTTTCTTTTCCAGCTCTGGATATAGGACCCTGCGAGGTGATTATTGTGAGTTACTTGACAAAGCAAAAGGACGCAGCTTTGGTGCAACACTCCTTGCTTTTTCTAGTTTTACATGCAGTGTGCTATCAAATACTGGCATCTTCTGATCCCTTTTAATGTCCTTATTTCTGTGTAATTTCTCTACTTCTCTTCTGCCTTTCCCTGGTTAATTCTCCCAAAGCTCTGCATATTCCCGATTTTTTTTTTGACATGATACCTGTTCATGAATGGAGACCACCAAAGTTTCTCTCAATGAATATTGATTCCAGAATAGATGAAGGAGGATATTAAGGAAATTTGCAAATCTCTGGTTTGCTTTTTTTTTTTTTTTTCCCTATGGACCACACTGAAGTAATGCTAGGCAAAAAATGTTAGGGTTTTCTCATTCTATAAAAAGCTAATAGGCTCAGTGATATTTCCATCTAAATAATTTCCAGTATTTCTTCTGAAATCTCTGAAGCCATTAAAACATTTTAGAGATTAAATCACATCTAGTATTTTTCTAAGTAAAGCTGCTATGACATTGATGTAAACCACCTCTCAAACCACAGAGCTTTTATTAAAAAAAAAGAAAATGATTTTGCACATTTTAATTCAAGCCCACATATTTTTGGAAATAGTGTCAGTCCAAATTTGCAAACAGGCCCTGCCACTCTTTAGGATGCTAATAGTTATTAATCCTGACTGCTAACTTCCCATCCAGAGGCTATTTTTTAATGGCTGAATTACCAACTCTAAAAAAAAGGGGTTACTGATGAAAGAAGTAATCGAGATAACAGTGAGCACCACTTACCATTTTTTATATTAACAACCAAAAAGAAAGTATATTCAGACTAGCAACAGCTCCTCACGATCAGCCTATTCATCTGATTAGTTGGGTCAGGACCATGTTGTACCAGAAACTGTGCAAACAGAATGAAAGCACTCAGACTACGGCAGCGTACAGAGCAAGCAGATAGGACTCTTTCACTTCTCCCACTTAATCCTTTCTTTCAAGAGCTGCCAGCTCTTGACAGTTAAAACAAGTGAAATTAAATAAAGAAGTCAATTGTTGCATTACCTATGTAAGAATGACAGAAGTCTTTCAGCATGGTCATGCTGAAAGTGGATGGGCTTTTTCCTTTGATGATGCAGTTGAAAGGTCTTGGTTCACCCTTCAGCTCCTTGGAGCTTGTCTGGCCCTGCAGAGGAGTTGCAGAGTGCACTAAATGGGAGCACTGGGGATCTGCCAAATGGGGCAGAGGGGTGTACGGGCGAACTCGAAGTGAGGGGAGCCAGTAAGCACCTCCAGTCTGCTCCCTCTGCCCTGCACATGCCTATAGGGAAGGCTTGGAGAGAGCACAGAGACCCCACCCTGTCGAGCACCAAAGAGGGAAACTTGTCTCTGTCCAAATTAATCCAGCCAAAGTCTCCAGAAGAAAGGGGGATGAAGATGTGAATGTGTTGCTACTCTTTCTCAGGTGTGAGCCATGAGGAGCAGGTTCCTCCTTCCCAGCTGGGCACTGGCACTGGCTTTGTCACCTCAGAGGTGCCTGTGCAGCTCCCTCCTGGGGTTGTGGGAGTGAGTGTTTACCTTGCTCAGCCTAAGCACCACCAGGAGACACTGGGCTGGGAATACATGATATTGCAGGGCTTTTCTAGCTCTTTTTGGGTGTTTTTCATTTGTGATCTCCTCTGACAGGTAGGAAGTCTGGACTATTAAACATTTAGAGAGAAAGTCCCTACCACCCCAAAAAATCCCAAACCCACCTATTTCCTTCAAAAAGCCAGATGCCCATGTCTGTGAGTAGGAAATTGTAAGGGCATGTCTGGAAGTAAGTAAAAGTAATACTTTGAAGAGAGGTAACACATTGTATTTTTTCATTATTTGGTCCAATAAACATTGTTGTATGCTTTGACAGACATTTCAGATTGCTCTCAATACAGATAAGCCTTCTGCACTCATAGAGCACATGTTATGAACAAGGAGGATTTCAGAGAAATCATCCTGCCCTTCTGCAGTGGGTTGAGTAGAGGCTCAGGCAGAGTGAGCTCTCATGGATTTTCAGGCCACATCCTTCTGGATTTTAACACTTCCTATGCCTGTAACCTGTTTTTTGTTGGACATCCCTCACAGCTTATCAGGAGCCACTGGGTCAGTCACCTCAGCATCCTCTGTGCTGCCAGTGCACCTGAGTACAGGTGATCTGTGGGCTAAATTTAGAGGCAGGTTGCATTAACCCTGTTCCCATCTGTGGCCCACTTTTATAAAAGTGTGGAGAGGAGGGGCATCAGACATTTCCCCTGCTGCTGTATTTGGCTTGCTGCATTTTTTGCTTTGCTGCCACTGTAGAGAAGCACGAGAGGCCATAGTTATCTTAGACGAGTTGCCTTAGGTCTTCCTCAAACTGAAGTGTACATCTCCACAGCAAGCAGCTCCCCAGCACCCTAACTTACCCTAACTCATAAATTGCATATTTTCTCTTCTCCCACATTTCTCTGACCTCAGAAAATAGGATGCTGGCAGTTCCACAAGGCTCACAGGTTCGGGGAAACCCATTAAGCCACAGCAAACGTCACCTGATTTGTAGGGGTAGTGGAAACAGTTCTGATGTATTAAATAAACAAATCCTATGAAAATTTTATAAGAAGAATAATTCTGATTTTGCCAAACAAAACAAAAAATTGAAATGTTCTTTCCATAGGAAATGGTAATATTTTCCTGTACCTTATTTTATCCATTCTAGAAATATCACTTACCTGAAAAAAACACATATTTCTTTTTTATCCACAAGGAAGATTTGGCATGTGGGAAGTGGTGTTCAGGCACTCACCTAAGAATGACCAGAACAGAGTGACCCTCCCACCCTTGGCTCGCTGCCTTTGTCTGTTGAACAGAGACGGGCTAAGCAAGGCAGGGCTGTGCTGCTGAGTATCCCCCATCCAAAGGCACCTCTGCCTCTCAAGGACACTGTGAAGTGCTGATTATTGCCAAGCAGCTGCCAAGGCCAAATCTGGATATCAACCTAAGGAATTGAATAAAACACTATTTTAAAAATACTGAACGTTTGCTGTTGGGAGTATTCTGCACACCACAGTGAGAGCAGCAGTAACATGTTTCACTGGTGTGAACGACCCCGCACAGCGGGCATGGCAGCTGAGAGGCAGAGTAATCCTCTCCACTGCAAGCCTGTAAAAGCCCAGCTTTTTCTCTCTTGTGCATCTGCTGTCCTGATTTACTTTTAGGGATGCAGCAGTTTCAGTAGATGCACGTTGCGTCTCTTCTCAGCACAGGACACCACGGGCAAGTCACACTGCGTGGCTGGTTTCTGCAGAGCCCCATCTGCAAAGGAAGGATGTTACACAAACACAAAAGAAGGCAGGGTATTTTTTCCACCCTGGTTCATGGCTCACACCAGTGGCAGCAGGGAAAAAATACCATATGCTTTCCTGAGAGTCCATAGTGAGATGAAAGAATGCAGCAGGGCACCTGATTTTCCATCATCAGAGTTTTCAATGCTGGAGGGTAAATGTTTCTGTTTGCCACACATTGTCCTGGATCTCACCATTAGGCCTATGGATATTTGAGGCAGAACAGTGTTCTTGATTTGTGCATGAATGCACAAGAATGAAACTCCAGAAATCATTTACTAGATGAAACGTAGCACTTGCCTGGAGAAGCAGTGTCAAAATGTGCTCCCCAAGGTTTGAGCAATTCTAATAGGACTGAGGAAAAAGTTGCCACCAAACTTATGTCTGGGAATATTTTAAAGAATGCTTGATTCCCCAGAGCTCCCAGACCTTTATTTTTGAGCAGGATGAGGAGGCCACTGCAGTTTAATGTAGTTCTATCATCAGCATAATGAAGTTGTACAACCAAGCTCAATCTCTGCAAAAGGCCTTACTTGGTCTTGATGCCTGTCATGATTCACCTGAGAGATTAATTTCCTTAATGGATATGTGCATACAGCAGCGGGGGTTTTGAACTACATTGGAGAATCATGCTGAAACCTGAAATTATCACCAAAGGTCTCTTTGGACACCTGAGCTGGGGAAGATGAGCATATCTTCATGACAGCTTGTGAGAGGCAGAGGTGGCCTGAATAATGTTGGATATTCACAGGATGCTTGTCTTACATGCCAGGGCAGGGAGAAAATATTTTACAGCACCCCAGAAGCAAACATGAGACCCATAGTAATAGGCAAAACAACATCTACAGGGAGAGCTCAGGACAGAAAAAACATTAGCAATTTCTTGCTGGAACAAGAAATTGATAAAATCAACTCCCAAACTTAGACTCATTGGATGTAATCCTAAATTTATGCATGTTCATGCCAAGGAATAGCAGAATGAGAAAGCTACTGACCCCGGCAATTTTTTCCATCATGCATAGTTCATTGGAGGAGTTTCTCCTTCATTGTGGAGATAGGTAGGATATAGGTAGGTCCTATTTTCTCCTGCATAGACAAATTTGTTTACTTTGTACAAATGATTGTTTGGGGTCATCAAATTCATTAGACAACTGTCCTCTTAGAACGATGTTTTTCAACCTTCATTCTAGTTACAATTTCATGAGAGTATTTTAAATTAGAGGCACGTTACCTTTTTTTAAAGAAATATGACTAGCATATTAAGGGACTTAACTGTAAAAAAGGCAAAAAAAAAATTGATGTATTTGAGCATTTTGTTGAGAAGGGTGGTGGACCCATATTCTGTTCTTCTCACCTGCTGACTGATTTAACAACAAATGACCATCTGATGGTCATTTAAAGATGACTCTCAACACTAAAGGTCTCATCTTGACTAGACATCAAGCTGAAGAAGACAGGCCTTTTGCTCCTGTTTGGAAGACATCAGTGTGAAGCTGCTTTGCAGAGGCTGGGGACAGTTTATTTGTTCTCCAAATGCATGCCATGCTGATTAATCTGTGCTTTATAGCACTGGTTGTGGGTGTAGATCCTCTCTCATAACTCACAAAGATTTTTCATCCTGAAGCATCCAATACTGGCTTTTGCACCAGCAGGGTTACAACATGCCTGGTGTAAAAATACTGTGTTTGTGTTTCAATGAACTCATGACTAACAGTGTAAGCCTTCAACCCTCAGATGTACCTACTGCCAACACTAGCTGCTACAGACAGTAAGTACAGATTAATCCATTAAACTAAGCCATTGCTTTATTTTGGTGGCCAGATGCTTCACCTGGGGCCTGGCAGTTGTTGTGTGGACACAGGTATCCTCTCTCTGTCTCAGACCACACTGGAACACATGAAGAGTCCCAGTTTTTTGTGTCCCAGCTCAGCTGCATGGTCCCTGTAGTGTGCTCCTGCAGGTGTGCCTGTGGAGCTGTGAGCCACTCCACCACTTTTGTGGGCACTCCCTTCTCTGCTGAAGTGTCCAACTCAAATCACACACAGGTTCACAGGAGTCAGGCAAAGGGACCTTGGGCAGGCGGTGAGTTACAGCAGTGCCAGGGAGAGCAGGGATGGGAACTGTCTGAAAGAGAACTGCTGAAGTTTAGCAGGATTAAACAAGCTCCAGTTTTGCAACCACAAGTACTTTACATTTTATGCTTTTCCTTACCAGGCGATGGGGATGATCAGCCCTGTAGGAAGGCTCAAGTAGCCTTTCTAGGAAGATTTTCTTCATCATGGAAACTCTGAGTGCTCTCACAGCAGCTGGTGCTGCAGGGCCAGTGCCTACCTTGTGAGCCAGATCCCAGAGCTGCAAAGCCACTGGCGGGGTACATCTGGGTGCCCCCTCAACCAGTTAGCAATACAGAAAATTATCAGTGAACCAAACCCAGTGGAAATAATGGGACATGCTGCAATGCCCTCTGTTTCCTCAAATTATGCCTGACATTATTTCCAAGCTGTGTAATTTCCATCCATAGCACCCCTTTTGTGCATAGTATATGCAACCAGTGGTCACTCCTGACACCCATTACTGCAGGAGATATGCAGGGCTGTGTCACTCCTCCTAAACAGCCTGAGTCCTCTCCTGAAAGCAGCACTCCTAAATTCCTAAGTTTGTTCTGCCTCCTTCAAAGGAGGGTTGTGAAAGCAGTGTGCCTTTTGTTTGCTGCTTTTGCAGTTTCCCAGATCTTTGTGTAAACGTGTAAACTAGCAAAATCCAGGAAGTCAGCATTTAAAAAAAATTAGGACAAAATGAAACAAAACCAATGAAATTAACAACAAAAGAAAAAAACACAGCCCACCAAATCCACAGAAGCCCCACCAAAAAAAAAAAAAAAAAAAAAAAAAAGAATGTTTTTGTTAGGAAAAAATAGATTTTTCTCTATTTTATTTGTTTAAATATTTTGTGATTACTTTTTGCCTGACAGCTGCCATTAGTGCATAATAGTCCTCACTTTGGTGCTGAGTGCCCCACATGGTCTAGAAAGTGAGATGCATTCAGCAATTTACCCTGCCCATTTAAAGTACCACTCCCTTTGTTCCCAGCAGTGTTGGTGTTTTGATCTTTCCTTTCTGATTGCTTATTAATTGATGGATTTCTTTCACTCAGCTGCAGCCTTTGTCCTAGGCTGCAGCAGGCCTTGGGGGCAGCTGGGCTTCCCTACAACCTGAGCTGAGCAATCCTTTTTACACATCCTATATGCTCTTTAATCTGCCACAGATTACAAGAGTGTTGTTCTTCCTAATTTAATCACTGATTGAAGCCTCTTATATAAACCAATTTATTTGAAATATTTTGGACAGTGTTGATTTAATATTGTTTTCCCAATGTTAAAAGCTGGCCGTATGAAGTACAGTGAAGATGCCATTCTTCCGGGCTGCTAACAAATCTCCAGCCTCTGAGACAAGTGCTATCAATTTAGTTTTTCTAAAGTTGCTCTTGCTTACAGCCTCTTCCCCTTCTCCCTTCCCCTTCCCTTTCTTCCTCTGGGAAAAATGTCTCCTCAAGGGTTTAGATTTGAGCCAGGGTTTTATGTCTTAAGTCAAAAAGGAACACACTCCTTTTGGAGCACTTACAAACTTTTTTTGATACCTGAGAAGGGACTGTTCATCTCTTGAAAAGCCGACTGCAAATAAAGGAAGGGACAGGGTTTTGTGCATACTTCCTTTCTTCACTATGTGTTAAGCCCCAGAAACACTTGTTTGAGGTTCTTAAGGTTTTAAGATGGTTTTCTGGCACTTTCAAATTCTAGATGCAGTAGTGCTAAACTTGCTTTTGTTTGTTTGTTTATTTCCACTGAGCTCTTCTTGGGGAAAAGAAATTTGCATAGATGTTCACATTTGGGAAAGTTGGAAATGTGTGATAGGAAATCTTTCCTTCCAGTTGTTTTACACATTTATTAAATGCACAAGACTTGTCCTCTTGCCATCCAGATGAAACACCTTGTCCCTTTGGGTATTTAATTTACTTTTGTAATTTGCATCCTACCAGTAGCTGCATGTTTAGAAATATTCCATGAATAGAGGCTGATAGTGAAAACCCATATTTCTGTAACAAGACATAATTTTAAAAGAAGATAGCAAAACGGTATGTAATGATTTAGGTATCTTCTAAAATAATGAAGAGAAACTTAAAAAAGAAGTAAAATTCAACTCTGTACTTTTTTTTCTAAAGAGAAAAAAATTTTTTTAAGGGTGCAAAGCATCAAATTGCTTAGGACAGGAAGAACAAAATGTTACAGCTTTCAAGGCTTTCTAAATTATTCTTATAAAAGTTATTATTGAGCATCTTCATGGGTTCAGTTTGCTTGGTTTGGTCAGCTAAACACTTGTTTGATGTTTTCAGGATCTTTTACTGACCAATATTGAGTGATAATATTATTTGCTTCAAGGTTAGTTTTTAAATTATTGAACAGTTGCAAAACAGTCTGGTTTTGAATGAAAATAAGAAATTTAAACTAATCCCTCTGTAAGAACATAAAGAGTGACAGAACATAGTCACTATGTGAAGTGCTCACTGAATGCCAGAATTTACTGTAGCTTTCCAAAATACAAATTGAGTTCTACTGTGAGAGTGCATTGTCTGTATTCGTGTAATCAAAAGGGACTTTTTCTAATGGCAACACCCTGTGAGCACTCCTTGTACGTGTTCCTCTCTATCACAAGGCATCAGCAGTGTAGTGCAGTGTAGTAAACCCCAGTAAAACACCATTATTATGTGCTTAATTTTCATAATAAGCATTGCTTTGAGAGATTGAAGCACCTAGAAGAATCCCAGCTGGCTCTGTGTCAGGCTTTCTACTAAGCTTTAATTACCCTTTCTGAAATACTTGAGACAATGATACTTCCCACAGACAAAAAGAGAAACAACAAAAAAGAGTTTAAATGTTTGCTTTCGCTTTCCCAAGCCTTCACAATTGGTGGGAAACATAACGAGAAAGCATTCAGCTTCCCAGGAGAGGTCAAATAACCCACGTCTGCCAATTTTAAGTGACAACACCGCTTTTCTCTGTACCCAGCACAAATGTGGCTACTCCTACTCATGGTCATGCCAGTTCAGTCCATCGCTTCCTGATGTTGTGGTTTCTTTCATGTAGCATGAAAGGTGTGCTGCCTGTATAGATACTGTCCTGCAAACCAGGAAATCCAGTGTTAGGGCTGCCCATGTTGGGTTCGTTGTGCTGACCAAACGCAGCTGCCTTGACTGTTCAAAAATGTTTTCAAAATGCACTGACATTTATACTTCTGGGCATTACTGCTGGCCCTCTCATACCCGGCAAGGACTCCTTACATCTGCCAGATGTGCAAATGTGTGCTAACACCTGGGGTTGTGCACAGACCTTGCTACCCATGTGATGCCACAGGACAGGGCACGGCTGACGTGTCAACAGAGAGATGCTGGTGCTGAGCTAGAGGATTCTTGTGCTAAATTCAGCACTGTGCTCCCTAAAGCTGGCGCTTGCTAGCGGTAATTGCAAGGGGTGAGTGAGCTCTGGTGAACTCCCAGCTAAATGTCTAGGATGGTGTAGTGCTTATTTGCTGATACCCCTTTGACAGCCTCAGCAGTTTAGCCCTGGATCTACCTAGTTTGGGCACAAAAAACTCTCTCTAGTCTAGAATTGTGCAGATGCTGAATTCAGGAATCAGGCATGTTTCTGCTCTACAGCTACAGACCAGAGGAAGAAAGGAGGGAACTACTGTCACTGAACTTCCCACTAACATTTTTCACTAGCATTTTTCACGTACACTGAATGAAAAACAGAATTTGGGAAGCAACTTCTTGCTTGTAATCCCTACAATAAGCACAATTTATCCTAAAAACAGATCGACTCATTCTCTGCCCAAATTAATGTACTTTTGTTAAATGATGCTTCTACAAGAAAATGTTCTTCCCACTGAAATTTTCTTTCCAGCTGCATTCTATTTAGGTATAAGATACCTCAATAAGAGATAAGATGCAACACAAAGGAACTTTTAAATATGCTGTGTAACAGTCACTTTATTGCAAAATGTATATTGTAAGATAGAAAATTTGTTTCACATAGTTCAGCTCTTGAAAGAAATATACAAGCCATGTTCCATTTGCAGAAGGGACAACATGAAATGCGAACTGAGGGCAAGACTGGCCATCTGATTGCGACATGCTCAACTTGTAAAATGAGAGTGAAGCATCTGTCAGTATTCATATTATCCTGAGTGTTATTTCAGTTCAAGGAACCACTTCATTACTTTTATCTAGTATATTGTACACTTGTAAGGGGTTTTATTTACCTGAGATTTCTGTTAGTTAGTCTGTAAAGGATAAGTATCTTGTAAACAGTGATAATGAATTGTGGGTTTGATAGATAACAATATTCTGACCTTTCTCCTCAACTGGAAGTTAAAAACAATAGAGAAAAGGCAGAGATCTCATAGCGTCAAACTTTGGGAAATCAGTAATTTTTCAATCTAGAACTGTTTCAAAGCAACTTGAATATAGAGAAGCCACTCTGACATAGAGGCATCTTTTGCTTTGAGCTTTTTGTACCATTTGCTTATGTACTTTGGATATGCTTACTTCAAAGTCAGGGAGTTCTTATTCCTGATTATTTCATTTAACAATACTATGAATGAGGGTGGAAATTATTTTCTTACACTCCAGGTGCTGTGTAACTACAGGGTTTATTTCATGTATTTCCACATCTCATCTTGTTTGATCATCTGTGCTAATCTTCTATGAAGTACATTCAAAATATGATACAAATGCCAATTAAGTGCTTTTCATATCATCAAATGGCAAGGCTGCAGGTGACCATAAAAAGTCAAAATGTTTCTTTCCACTAAAAGCAACAGCCTCAATCTCCATTACTTTTGGATTAAAGAGGCCTTCACTTTGGAAACATATGGCATCAGCTCTGAGAAAGTTCACTGTAATTTTCTAAAAAGAAGCATAAAGGAAAAAATCTGACCATTTCCTTGAATTGTTAAATTCCTTGAACATTAAATTCTGTGCTTGGGCAAATGGAATTGGTTACTTTAATCAGCATTACATAGAAGAGCTGCAGGAGAGTAAGTAATATTTAGGATGCTTTCACATATCTTTGTTTCAAAATACAAACATTATGTGGCAATCATAGTCACAATAAAAATTGTAGCTCTTCCATGCCTCACTAAAGGAGTTCCAAAAGTCCTAAATGAGTTCCAAAGTCCTAATTTATCTTCTCTCTTTGCATCCTCATCTGCAAAATTGTAATAACATTTCCACAATTCAGAGAAGTGCTACAAAGATTACTCGGTAAGATATTTGCTTAGGACTCAAAAAATACCAAGCACTCGGTAATTATAAATTATGTGCTAATTTTTCTTAAGCTGCAGTAAAGCCTGAGTCAAGTGATTTGCAAGAAATCCCCATTGTGAGCTTCTGTAGTTAATTTTGGATAAGGTTATCTACGTAACAGCTTTATGTAATAAAGAATCGCTCATAGCTTAGCATCTTCTTTTTAAACAATTACTTGTTAGTTCTGCTAAGTATGTCACAAATTACCAGCTGCATGTCAAGTCACTATACTGCATGTCCCTATACTTAGAAAAAAAATTAGAAGATCTATATGAACTATCTATTACTACTTCTTGATTTTCATGCTTTGGTTCAGAAAACTTGTGCAGAATTCCCTGCAGTTAAGGGCCATGACCAAGAATCTGTTCAGAAACTGACTCAGGAAATTATCCTTCCCTAGAGCACCAGCTCAGCAAACACTGAGCAGGTAACCATGTCCCTTCTCATTAAGACAAAATTCAAGCATGTGATTAACTTGCAGAATGTGCTTCATTGCCAAAAACACATGGATAAATGCTGTCTTGAAAAAGGACTATAAACATATATAATTTGTTGTTATTCCTCAGACATGTTATTTGTATTCATCTCAATCAAGCTACACAGTTCTATGTCTGTTACCTAGTCATGGCTTCATGCCACTGAGCACTCCAAGGTCCACCCCTCTGCATTAGGCCATTATTGTACAATATATACAAAAGTATCTAAAAGCATCCCCTTCCTTTCCAAGCCCTTGTGATATGTGCTTGGTTAGGATTTATCCCCTATTTTTCATTTGGTGATCTTGTGTAAATGCTTTTCTGCATGCTGTCCAGAAAGTGCACATGCTGTTTTGTAAGAGATTTCTGATTTCATAGATGTGGAAAAAATACTCCATCACTTCTGTCTTGCAGCATGAAGCTCTTCCTTGGCCAAAGCAGCTAGTTCTTAGGTACTTTGGGAAGAAGTCTGGGCATCGTATTTCCTAAAACTGTGGTTACGAAAAGATTCCCTGCAATGAAACAGATTCATAAATAGAGTTGGCAAATGAAAAACAATCAGAGAAGTACTTGTCTTGTGAAAAGGAGCTCAGCTGAAATATGCTATGTGTTGGCAGGTCAAAGTTGTCATTTCTTCTTCTCCCGCCCCAAGCTAGACACAGTGGCTTTGTGAAGAAACATATAGTCATAATCAAAGAATATTAGACTCTTCAGTCACATGACTAAAAAGGATTATGCTTTTTGCAGTGAAAGGATGACTTCATGCTGCCCAACACCACATGGTGCCATACTTGTTCTATCTCCTTTCTGGCTTCAAAGGTTGAAAAATCACAAGATATTTCCAGTAAATTTGTTAGGGTGAGAGGGAAGTCTTATCTAACAATGCATTGAAATTACATAAATCCTCTACCCCTGCAATGCAGAACTTGAGAAATGCAGCTAACACTACAATGATCTCCAGTGAAAGTCAGCAGATTTCTTTAATCAGTAATAGAGTTGGCAGTGTACATTAAAGCTTGGTTTTAGCTGCCAGTACAACTCCCTTTCTTCCTTGCAAAAAATGGCATATTTTTTATAGCCACAACAGATAACCTGCCCTATGCTTTAACTATACCTTATGCTGGGGACTTTCACTATAGGTTTGTACAGCTCTGGGATCTTCCTCTCAATCATGGGTCTAAGGTTCTCCTTCAGTTTTATGTAGTTTCTTTTGAGCTCCTGATGATATTCCCGTTGATCAGCAGTAATAAGGTGCTTGTTTTTCTCCACTGCTTCACCACACCTAGACAAAAGGAAAGAAAAAAAATACATGATATATATATAATCTACTTCTGTTAAACTCCCTCATTTTGTGTTAGATAATTTAAATGGACAAGAATCCAGTTCCTTTAGTCTAGGCATTCCTCTGGCCAAGACTAAAGTGATAATGAACTAATAAGAAAGTTCTGTTTTTCCCAAGTAAATAAACTGAGATGATATTTTAAAGAAACTAGTAAAGCATGAGTGAACTAATAAAAAGCAAATTTTATGGCTGCAGAATACTGAGCTAGCTGCCTACTTACTGCACAGAGAGATAAATTGGCAATAGCAATACTTAGAAGCTGTATCTTCTGCATAAGACTTATTTTTATTTAACTCAAACTTATCCTTCAGCAAGGAGTCGGGACTAAGGAGATGAGTATCCTCCTATGTGAACATTCTTGTTGAGATTTACAAATGTATCTAAGGCAAAGGACATGTGTCTGCCACTATCACTGTGTCTGCTTGACAGATGTGGTTTTCTTATGAACAGCTTTCTAAATAAGAATGTCATTTTATTAAAAATCAAATCAAGGCAATAGTCTGAAATGTTTGATTTCTATAAGATGTTAAAAGATAAAACAAATGGAAGATCTTAATTTATACATTATTAGTTTAGAGTGTTAACATTTCTTCCCTTTGAGAACACAATGCCTACCTAAGCATTCATGTGAAGCAGAAATAACAAGTGTGGACCGAGTGCTCCAGGTGTGAGATACCAGGATTCATGATGCTAACTTGCATAGGCAATTACTCAGTCATATTATCGTTGCAGTATTGCTGATATTGAATGTATTGATGCAATTCAGCATTTCAATTTTGCTTTACTGACCTCATTATAAACTCTTTGAAGCACAACCTCAGCTTGTTGTGATGTCGATAAAGTTTGGGGTCTGCTGGAATTTCAGCCAGGAACACTTGCGCTACCTCTAGTGGTCCCTTATGGAAATAACACAGGAAAATGTTAAACCCACCTGCTTAGACTGAAAATAGAACGCACATTTGTTTAAAGCTCTTTGTTATTTCATGAGTGCAATTATGAAAGAAAATAAAACTATGCACAGTTACCATAACAGGATGGATTTAAGCTCCCTTTCTCCCATAATATTTCCTTTGGCAAGCAGAATTTTTGCCCATCATATCTTATCCTCTCTCGTTGTTATTCCTCCTCCAGTTCCACAACAAAGGGAACAAATTCTGCTCAGCAAAGAGGAGCTGAGACACTCTAGTGACAAACCTGGTTATATTAGAGAAACACAGCTCCTGTGTGTGTATTACAAGACCTTCAGGCAATAAACCCAGTGCTGGAAATGATCACTCTTTGCAAGGCTTACAACAAAACATTATTTCATAATAGATGCATTGGTTGGAAATGGAAAACATTTAGGCTTTCAGGAAAAATCTCCAAACTCTGTGAAATTGTGCATAACACCGTTTTTGCTCAGCCATGGCTTCAGCATTTTAATTTCTTTTAATTGCCTAGGCTTTTTTTTAGAATGTTTATGTTATACCTGTCATATCTCAGCTTTACTTTGGGGCACTTTGGTCTTGACTTCATATATTGACTCGATTTCCGTAACCAAACACAAATACACAATGTTAATTGATCATCCATTTCCCTTGCAAAAAAGGGATTTTATCCAAAGCAGGATTTAATTTTCATGCTCTTGCCCTCTTCAAAAGTGTTTTCCGGCTTCTCTCTCAGGCTCTAGAAGGTTGTTTTCACCTTGCCTCATCTTTCCTCTTCATCAGATTAGATTTTAACCTTCTCTACACCTGCAGTGTGATAAGAACCAACACCTTGGGCCTTTGCTTTCCTGATCTAATTCCCAGAAGCCTTCCCAAATATTGCAAAAGCAATGGTGACTTGCACTTGTGTGGGTTTGTGGTGGTTCTACAGGAAAATTGTTATCGTTATTCCCATTCCCCAAGGATAAATCTGGAATGAACAAAATGGCTGAGATGGCTGGCATGTTAGAAATGAAAAATCCCTGGACGCATTCACTAGACTTCTATGAGCTTCTGCACCTACAGCCAGAACAGTGCTTCCCATGAACACTTTCACCAAAAGCATAGGAATGAACAGTATATAGTGACTAAATATCAAGGGATGAAGCTTAAATACACACAGTGACTAAGTGTGTCTGACTGGATGTACTTCTTCCAATGCAAGAAGAAGGAGTGCAAAAAAGAATGCACAGTGAGAAAAGAACACTTCATCTGGCTTATTTGGATCCCTTACCTGATTTACAGTGGCTCCAACTGAGCCCTGCAAAACCATCTGGAGCATTTTGGCATCTGGTGGTTCTTGGTTGGTGGCCGCAGTTAGTTCCTGTGTTTTTTTACGCATATCTTCAATAGCAACTTCAATTGGTGTCAAAATAAACTAAGGGAAAGGGAAGAAAAGATGGTTCATTACCTGAATCATGTGTGCAGCTGACCTGCTCTAAATACAACAATATCATTCTCCTGTTTCAAAAGCAGTAGTTGTGAAACCCAGAAACACTGTTCAGTCTAACTTGATAGATGGTCATCTTGGTAGACAGTGCGGCTGATCTTAGACATCTTACCATTTGCAGAAATAGGGTGTGAATGAGACCTACTGTTCACATAAATTTATTCTTATTCTAAGTTACTTCATGCCTGAAATGGTGGTGTACTTTCTACAGTACAAAGCTTCCCTGTCTCTAAACTAGCCCTAAGACCAATCTAGTCCTCTGACTGTACTCCTATCCTACTTCTGCTTTATCAGCTAGAAGTATAGCTACAAACAGGGCTCCACATATCCTCCGACACAGCATTAGAGCTAGGAGGTCAAAAGAAGAATGTACATTGGCTCTTGTCTCTTCTCCACAGTATATCTCTCTCTTGCCTTGTCTGTCCCTGCTGTGATAGTCCTGTTTACAAGAGCAATGTCTGAGAAATTCAGCATTCTTTTTTTCTGCCAAGCATAAATTTAGAAATCTTCCCACCCAGAGACGACTCCTTCAGTACTTGAGAAATTAGATCTGTCTTCAAAACCCAATTACCTCTTCTCTTTGGATGACATTGATTCTAGTTTTGACGTAGGGGAAAGCATGCATTGTGGTTAGGATGGTGTTCCTCTTGTACTGCTCACTGAGTTCTCCTCTGGGACGCCCATCCATAGTGAAAGGCGTAGTGTACATGAACCGGCAGATGTTGAAGTTCTTCTCAAAGTAAGTAACTCTGTCCTTCATCTCATACTCATCAAAATAGGGCTCCACAAAAGTAATTTGTATGTATGCCTAAGAAAAGAGGGAAGAACCATTACAGTACTTTACAACCCAAGCAATGTAAAAGCAATGGCACATGTGAAGTATCCCATACTACACTTCCTAAGGAAGGTCTGGAAAAGCAAAGAGCTGAAAATCCTTCAGGGGTCATTTTCTTATTCAGAGCTAACAAAACTTGCATCTAGGAAGGCACAGCTTAACCCTGGGGATCAGAACCAGATCTGGGCAGGGACCAGAGATCAGAACTTTTAATTTCTATACTCTGTGACAAGCTACCATGCTAAGCCTGTCACAGAGGCTTTAATACCCCTGGGCACAGAGATACCAAGCTGGGGGGTTTCTTTTAGTGCCTTAATGTTTGAGCATAAAAGTTGCAAAGGGTCCTTCTCTTCTCATTTCTCTTGTGTGACAAAGCACTCAACCCTCTTGGTAGTACTTTCCCTACCTTATTGGAATCCAGCTTTCTTTTGTCTACAGGAGCAGAGTCCTTAATCACTTCCACAGCATCCTCCCCGAAACACTGGCCATAAAATCCCTAGAAAGGAAACAGAATTATCCCAAAATTTTAGTCCTTAATGCAATGCTAATGCAATTCTAGGAGAAAGGAGTGACACCCATGACGATTTCTGGGCTTTGTACAGTCAGTATACTGCTCCACAAACCACAGCTGGCCAGGGTAAGGCATCTTCTGACAAACATCACTGTGAGTTGCTCAGACAATCACAGAACTTGAGGTTAAACAATCAGAAGGGAACATAGCAATTCTATTAAAAAAGCTGAAAAAATACCAAAGCAAGTATCTGGCATGCTTAAAATCACTCAATGTTTTACAGGCCTGCTTGTAAGAGACACAGCTGCAAAAGAATGGATCACTTACATAATTATGCTTATAAAAGGATACTGTGGAAAGGATATGCACTTAGGAAATAATCTATGGTACAAATCAGTTTGTTACTGATTTTTTATATAGCAATGACAATATTGGGACTGTGTGGATTAATTGAAAAATATACCACTTGAGATCCTGTTAACATAAAATTTTTCCTTACCTCTAATCTATGAGAAATCTCAGGGAGTTTTGTAATTGCAGGCTCCTTATAAATAAATTCTTGTTCATCCAAGTCCCCAAATTTTGATCCATAGAAACCAACACGGAAGTAAGTTCCAAACATTCGTTTCTGTCCCTAATTGATAAAGAGAAGAAGAAATTTACAACTGCTTTATGTGGACATTGCAGTGTTTGGAAGCCTTCTTTTTCCCCTCAACTGATGTATAGGAGAATCCACTAGTCCTATATTTTCATCATTTAAAAGCCACTTCTGTATATCATCTAGTGCTGATGCAATAGAAGCACAGGAGAGAAAGCATAGAACTAAGTGAACATTTGACTGCAATCTAATTTAAAATTTAAGCTGATCATGAAGGAGGTTGCATAGAACAAAAAAACTTATTAATTTTAAATTCCTTTGAATACATGTAAGAAAATTAAAATTTTGCAAATGTGCAATGAAAATTGATACGAATTTGAAACTGATTAGGCTCAGCAATAAGGTTCTTCTGAAGAAAGAGAAGAGAGTATAAGTGCTGAGAATTTAGATGGGTTTTCACATTTATGAAATATGTTTTATAAATATAAACACTCATCAGTTTTATAACTGAAAGCACTAGTGAATTTAGAATAAAGTTATTTTTGTTAAACAGACGTGGCCAGGTGGACACAGACATGTTCAGCTAAGACCATTTTATATTAATTTCTGCTTTTTTGGTATGGAGAGCCTTTTTACACTGTAGACTATGCAGATAGACCCAAGCACATGGAAGCTTTTATTTGAAAAAAGGAAGTGGAATTATTTCAAATTCTGGTGGGTTGATCATGGCAAGATGCCAGGTACCCACCAAAGCCACTCTATTATCCCTCCCTGCAACTAGACAGGAGAGAGATAATGAATAGGTTGACATAAGGATAGGGAGTGATCACAAATTAGTTACCATCATGGGCAAAACACAGTTGACTTGGGAAAACTAACTGAATTTATTACCAATCAAACTCAGAACAGGATAACAAGAAGTAAAACAAAATTTAAAAACACCTTTTCCCTGTTTCTCCTAAGGCTCTACATCTTCTCTCCCAGTGGCGCAGGGAGATGGGAAATGGCGGGCATGGTCAGTTCACCATATGTTGTTTCTCCCACTGCTCAGGGATAGGAGTCCTTCTGCTCCAGCCTGTGGTTCCTCCCTTCCTCCCTGCCAGCCTTACATGGGGTCACAGCCCTCTGTCAGGCATCCACCTGCTCTGGCATGGGGTTCTACATGGGCTGCAGGTGGGTCTCTGCTCCCCTGTGGATCTCCATGGGCTGCAGGGCCACAGCTGTCTCACCCTGGGCTGCAGGGGAATCTCTCTCTGGCACCTGTAAGCACCTCCTGCCCCTCCTTCTCCACTGATCTTGGTGTCTGCAGACCTGTTGCTCTTAGATGTTGTCTCTCCTCTGAGCACAATTACATCTGGCCAGTAACTTTTTTCCCTTTTGGAATATATTATCCCAGAGGTGCTGCCACTGTCAGTGATGGGCTCAGTCCTGGCCAGCCTTGGTCAGCAGCTGGCACTGGCTCTGTTGGACATGGATAAAGTTTCTAGCAGCTTCTCATTGACATCCCTCTTTAAACTCTTCCCCTCCACTATCAAAACCTGGCCACACAAACCCAGTACACACATGCACAGTTCCATTAACAGCAGTCTCAAACAAATAGTGCAACCCAGCAATGTGTCTTGCTAGCAGTGCCTTGCCTCAAAAGTACCTTATTAATAATGCTGTCAAAGGCCTTCTGTAGCTTGCTGTGTGTCAAGGTAAGCTTCCTGAAGTCTCGATGTGCTTCCAGTATGGGGATGACAATTTTGTACACTTCATTCACAGTTTCATACAAACCTCCCTTTGAATAAGAAAAAAAAAAAAGAAAAAAAAAAGAGGAAGAAATGAAGTCTTCATGCACTCTGAAAAGAAACTATATCTCCATCAATGGCTTGGCTGAAAAGGACTCATCTGTTAATCTCCTATGTTGCTTGTTTTGGTGTTCTGAAAACTAGTAATAGTAAATGGGCCATTCTGAACAGAAAACAATGAACTGGGTGTAATTTGGATCTCTGATCAAACTCCTGTTTAAAGCCCTGGTTTCTGCCTCAGGCTAGCAGCAGGAAATGGATTTGTTTGTCATGTATGGTTCAAGGCAAACAGAGCTATGTCTGGACAAAGGGACCCAAGTGGTACCTTTGGAGATGCTAAATCACAAGTCCTTATGTAGTAAGTGTAGATTATGAGGATTGTGGTTGTATGCTTTGTGAAAGTATAGGAGTAACTCTCACATGCCTCCCAAAATTTATATTTTATGCAAAATCTTTTTCTTAAATGTATTATCCCATGATAATATCAACTGAAAGTCTTGGCTCCTGCCTGAGACAATCTCTTTCTGTTGATGTTGCCTGTGGTCTGCACAGTAGAGGTGGGTATGTGGCTGAGTTAGGCAGAAAAAGCCTAGGTTAATCAATCTGACTGAGGCAGTAATGGGACAGCCAAAGATGTGTCCTCTTGTTATTTGGACTGTGGCAGGTCTGTGATGCCTGGTTTAGGAGTACTACATTGTTTCCTCATGTGCAGGAAAGGAAGCTGTGGATCTGAACTTAGGTAGCCCACTATCCATTCCCTCCTGGGGATTCTGGTACTCACTCACCGTGCTGAAGAGCTCTGCAGCTTGTTCCAGCAGCCCTACCAGTCCACTTTCTGAAAAATACCTCCCAGAACATATGCCATCTTCATCTGGAGATAAAACATCATCTGAAACAGCAGATTCCTCCAGCACATTGGACGAAATGTTCTAAAATACATCAGAGCACACAAATAAAAAACCTAAATCAACAGTACATAACAAGGATAGAGGAAGAAATTGTTTAAACATATTTACATGATGGGAAGAGGAATGAGTTTTTTCAGTTGCAACCAGGTGACACATAGTTACATTCATTTTTAGAAGTGAAAGTAACATTCGTAAATCTCTATAGATGGCAGACCAGGAGTTTTGCTGTAAGAATCATGAATTTTCTTTCTAGCCTCAGGTTTAAAATGCAGACTCCTGTAGGTGTCAAACTAGCTCTTCTCTGGTGGCTGGATTTCCATGGAGCTTTCAGTGAGCTCAACACCCAATACTACTAGAGTCACAAGCAATGTGCCCTTCCTAGTGCTGGCATGGAGGAGTGGGAAATTCCAAACAGCACCAGACCTTCTGCCATCTGCTTGAATAAATTGAACTTTCATGTTTTTATTCACCTTTTCCAAGCAGAGGAGAAGTAGGACACAGACAATATCACTCAAAAAACCACAATAATTGATTGCTTCTTCTTGGTTCATCCTCTGCCATACTACACTTCAAACTTCCAGGATTTATTCAGTTTCTTGTTAATGTTATGAATCTCACTGTGCATTTAAATAAAACTAGATGAAGTCACTCTCTTGAGACCTTAGACCATGAAATAACATGTCTACAGTTCTTCAGGACTTCTTTGAATATATGACACTGTGTGGCATCAACATAAAAATTTTTATAATATATAGAAATACGTAAAAAGTAACAGCAAAATATGTGTACATATAGTATAGGACTGGCATATGTAACTTTCAGCAGCAGCAGAAAGGTTAAGCTTTGATTTTCTATTAATTAAAAGGAGTTAAATTAGTGTCATAGTGTCTCACTTCAGCAGAAACTGGCAATGACAATCTGTCTGAGTGGAGGACGGATGCCCGCTGGCTAGCTAGCTGAGTCCTTAAAGGCATCTTTATAAAATAGCAGAGACACCGAGGGCTGCTACTATCGATCAGATTTCAGATAAAGAATTGGCACCACACACCACTAGCAGCATTGGGCTTTCCCCGTGGGTTTTATGGATGCACTTATTACTCCATGGGTGAAATTTACTCCAGCCATGCTGCCATCACACTGCCTAGTCTGCATGTCACATCAGCGCCACTGGAACGGTGAGCACAGCCTCAGAACAGCATTCACAGGAGTTCAGAATACATCTGAATTTTTGCCAAAGGAAGAACCACAGCACATTTAGCACACCTATGCCACTTTTTACAGTTTCATTGAGGAGAGTGACTTCAACCAGACTTAGGTTCACTGGCACATACCTGCAGAAACTCATAAGCCATGCAGATTAATTTCAGGTTTTCCTTTTCTGTAACACTAGCTATTAAGGACTGTTTTCATGTGACTCTGGTGGCTTTTAAAAAATTTTTATTATTTTTTATTTTCCTTTTGTAGCAAAGAGAAGAGAGTCTAGAGAAGTGATTTATATACAAAAGTAACAGGAAAGTCACAGACACCAATTATCCCTTCTGCACCTTTAAGCCTCTAATAACTAATGTCAGGAATGTATTTCCATGTTTTACAGTCCATGTACTCTAGGAGGAGAGAGCCTGCATGACATACTTCTGGGGCTTGCATGATCTTCTGCAAAGTGGACATGCCTCAACCAACTTAAGCCTTGATCTACCTTTCATATTGGAGAATTTTACATATCCCTTGTATAATAAAGGCAATACATAAATCACAATGTATTTTATCAGCAATTATATTGAATTTCACAAGCATAGTTCTCATTAAGGAAAATAAGCACTTCTGTGAACTCAAAAATCCCTCTGATCCCCAGCCCTTATCACCATGTTATATAAGGCCAGGGTAGCCTGCAACCTAGATGCCCAAAGAGCCCAGGCTCTACCTGCTGAGCCGCGTACCTCAGCAGGTAAAGACACACACTAGGTACTTGTCTGTGTTAATAGAAAGTGCTTTAAAGTCAGTCCCTATGCATTTCACACTCTCACTAATTCTGCTTTACTGCTTGTGAAGGAAATTTAGCGTAAGCATTAATTAAATCAAATGGAATTCCACTGGAAGTGACCTCACTTTGATTTTGAGAGATAGCTTTGTTTGCATGGAGGGAAGCATTTTGTCTGGTACAATATAAGGAAATGTATTACTTTACTGACAGTCAGTTTTCTGGGTGCTAACAGACACACTGCAGAATATCAAATTCAGAACTGATTTGATCCTTTGCTAATCTGTAAAGAGGAGATAATACTTCTGCTCATGAAGAATAATATTTTTATTCACATTATTATCACCCTCAATCTCACATCTAAATGCATATCACCACTATTAGTTGATCTCATATCTGAGCCAAATGAAGAAATGATCACAGAAAGAGTCAGTGAGTGAGACCTGTAACCACACTTGAAGCTGAGCTAGTCTGCATAGTGTTTCCCTCTGTTAACAGTCATCTGAATAAGATCTCCACAGGTGCTAAAAAAATAAACTTGTTTGTAAAGAATGAGAAAACTTTTCTTGAAAGCCTATATAAAAATGCAAAGGGTTATTATAGTTAATTACTGTTATGAAATTGAAAATTACACTGTCAGATAAAGAGTTATGTAACTGGGTTCTTGTCATTAGGGCATTTTATTACCTCTCTCCTATGGGGCAACCGTGTCTTTGGAAAACATGTATTTACACAAGCATTTTGATGAGAGAAATTGATTTGGTGCTTTTAAACTCCTAAGTTTTTGCCTGCCTACTGCCTTGCACGATAGACTTCAATTCTTTAACATAAATGAAAACATATCCATTTATAGCAACCTGCATAATCTAGGAGCAATGGAGGGAGGAATTGCATTAGGGTCAAGTGTGTGAGCTTACAAGCACTCAAGACAGCCTGGGAGCAGGATGACATTGGGGAGGGAGTGCAGATTTCACTTATATCCAAATGATGATAGCATCTAACAAGTAGAAAGAAAAGAATGGTAAATAGAAGTAATGCATGGAAGTTAGAAGTTTGAAGATATACAAAACTGATAAGGGATGAAAAATGGCAGAAGAATAAATCCATGGCCAGAATTTTAGCCATTAAAAAGAACTATCATAAAGCTATCTTTATTCTAAAGAAAATCAAGAATATACACTTGTCCATCACCTAATTGCTGAGGTGGTATTGAATATACTAATGCCCAACAATTCAATGGAAAATGCCAAGTGGCTCAATCATGTTCACATTTACTATTTTGAAGGGGAAAGCCCCAGGTGTTGTGGTTTTATCAAGGGATGATGAATGCACCAAGTATTAGTATTAGTTAGGTATTTCAAACTCACTTTGACAATAAAATGTGCTCTGCAACAGATCAACAAAACTAAGCAAAGGAGTATTCAAGCAGTGAATTCTGAGCTGCCATTTGTTTTAGAAAACTGGGGAAGCTCCAGAAGAGGAAATATGCTTTGAGAATCATCTACTTTAAAGTGTAAAATATGAGGAGATGGTGAATAGGTTTATCAGACTGCAGCAGGAAAAAATGGTGGAAATACTGATATAAAATTAATAAAGAAAACCTTAAAAGTATTGTACTTAGACCTAATCAACAGCAGACTACACAAGCCTGATACTTTTTAAAGAAAGGAATTACAGTCCAATAAACATAATAATGTCTCAACAGTGGATGTCTATATAACATCTAAGATGATCCTACAAAATATTTCCACTAATAAATTGAAATTATTTATAATTTACTTTAATAATTGCAGCCAACAATTCACTGGTTTCAGGGAACAATGGCATAAGAGAAATTTTCAACACATGGCAATAAATTAAGGGTTTGGCCATTTTTGTTTTTAATAATGTAGAGACAAGAAGCACTAAAATAATTGAATTTGCATATGAAGTCAGTTCAGGTAAGGGTATCTAAAACTGTATAATCTGATAAACTAAGTGGATATATATATGCATTTTAAAAACTTTAATCACAAAGACTTATGCTTTCACCTATGCGATGAAAAGTAAGGTGGAAAACTGAACCCAAGAAAACTGTCTGGAAAAGATCAGTTTATTACTGAGTAAAGAACTCAACAACACCAAAAGAACCAGTGAAATCTTCAGAGAGATAATGTGAGAGCTACAGCTCATGCTGGAAGAATTTATGGGACAATTTTACTAGACTTGGATATACTGGATTGACTGCAGTGATTGTCATTCATCAGTCAAAAGGGTTTGGTTAGTAACTTGAGGGCAATCAAAGGATTGGAGAACACGCTTGAAAGAGCTGAGCAGCTCCAATTATCTAGATTATGAGAAAGAAGTTTGAAAAATGCATCTGTCACAGTTGATAAGTAACAGCCCTAGAAAAAGCATGTGATAATAGAGGGGTTCTACTTAGCAAATTTAGAGAGAGATTACAGTATCAAACTGCTGGAAATAGAAACTGGAAACTGCCATTGTAACATCTGCCCCATGCACGCACCTCTGCTTTGCTTAGCGCAAGAACAAACACACAGACCAGAACTGCCTTATGCCAGCAAAGCCTTTTACCTGAAAACTGACACTGCCCACAGGGAGATAGTTCCGATCCTCAAGCATGCTGAGGTACTCTGACACCAGTGCTGCAGCATGGACCAGGCACATGGCTGCTTCTGTGTAGCACTTCCTCTTGGTGTGCTTCTCTGCCATGTTCTGCAGCCAAGTCAGCCTCAAGTCCGGGGATGTCTGGTATCCTTTTGCAATTCTGAAAACACAGGCCAGAAAACAGGTGTGAATGATCACTTCTCAAATAACAAAAATACCCTTATAATTCTTCCCCTGGGTTCAATGGAAGAAGACATTTCTGTCTTTGCTCTGTATGATTCATTAAACAGAAAGCAAAAGAAATGGTTAGGTTGTGCTGGGCAGGAGACAGAGGAGCTATGAAGAAAGTAAAACTGTTGCATCCAAGACTCTTCAATGTTCCTTACTCTTATCCTTGCCCAAATCTATGTCCACCTCCCAGAGGCTGCACTGCAATGTGCTCACTACTGCAGCCTAGGCACCCTGCTAAAGACCAGCTCTGATAAAAAGGAAATGTGCACGAACAGAACAGATAGAGACTTTGTCACAGCTATGTCCCTAAAATGCATAGTTCAGCTCACCTCACTCCAGAATTTTCTCAGTAGCAATTCTAAATGGATTCACCTGTACATGAGGTCCATCAGCATCTCTGGATCTTCCTGAAATTCCCTCATTTTCACTGTATCTGACAGGATGCCGTTCAGATTACACAGTAGCTCCTCTACCTGAAGCAATGCAAAGATCAATGTGAAATTCTCAGGTGTTTATTTTTTCCTCTGGAAAAACAACAGTATCTGCACCAGATGACGTTAATCTCCTTAAGCCTCTTTTACCCAAGAAAATGTCAGGATGTTTTCTTCAGCTCTATATAATGCAGCAAAGGCTGCATACATAGCAAATCTTACACACACACATATTTTAATTAATCAAAATTAGCTGAATAATAAAATCTAAATAAATAGATCCTTTGATCTATTTATTTCTGAATAAGTCAAATGTGCTAATGGAGTTTAGCTTTAGTTGATTTTACATCTGAAACCAGATGTTTTTCGGTACAACCTGAGTTACTCTAAGAATTTTAACAAAGTGTTTGACAGTTGTCTGACATGTTTTTCATTATTGCTGCTGACACCTTACAAGCTGACAAAGAGAGAAAAGTTACCCAGATGGTACTTGTCTGAAAACAATGAATCAAATTCCATTTTGGGAAACTCTTAGAGGGCATAGTTCCTGCTGAGGTCTAGGAGAAAGCTGTACTCAAAACCAAGTGATGATTCTCCTGTAATGTGATTTCAGGGGAAATTCTTTACAGTTTATTTTATGGAATAATATTCACTTCTTCCCCCCTTATTGTTGGGCTAGACATAAACTCATGCAATAATGTCTTCATCCTTTTCATTGCTTTGGAAGACCAAGACCTAGAACTTGCTTCAAGCATTGTCCTATGTGAAAGCTCCTGATAAAAGCCACTGATGCCATAAAAGATTTAACCTGAATGGGAAATGGCGTTGCCTGCATCTCTGTGTCTTCCTCTGCATAGGCCAGGATGGTTCGCAAGGATCGTCGAAGGAATTCCTCATTGAACTCAGGCGATTTTCCAACCAGAGAAGCTAGCGACATGGTCACCTGCATCTTCACTCTTGAAAAATTCTTCCAGAAGAAAAAAACAAAAGCATGAGAGAATGATGGCTGCGCTGCAGTTCACACATCTACCTCTTCTATGAAGCAAACCCACTTTCTCCTGTCCAGATTGAGTGCAGTAGACTCACTGCTCACATAACTGGCCCCTGGTGCATCAAACCTAATCATGTTTTACCCACTTAAGCCAAAGATCCCTAATCTGGCATGTCTGTACTTTGGAGCTAGAATGTTCCTTGAAATATGCATGCATTTTGAGACAGGAGAAAGCCAGAAGCACCCCTTTCCCCCTTTGCACAGGCCAGTGAGTGTGTGGATCAGACCATACACAGGAACAGACGAGGAAGAATGACTGGAAAAACATTCTGGAAACAAATCTCGGAGGCAAAAGGCCTCTGGGAGCTTCAATTAGTAATGCATTACACCCTGATGATCGTGGTGTGCCTGCAGTATATTTTCCTTCTACAGAGTTTACACTTTTTACATATCCAAGGCTTTTAACGTAATAACTAGTGAAGAAAATTCTGTGCAAGATCAGATGCTATCCAAAATGCTAATGCAAATGCTTTTATGCTAGAACATTATTAATCTACATGCAGAGTGTATGTATTTTGCTCCACTTGTGTGGTAAAAATCAGAGCCTAGTCCTAAGACCAAGGTGCTGGTGAAGAATTCCTATTAATACAAGTGTACAGCAGTATACAGAAGTTGCAATTACTTTAGAATAGAACTAGACTGAGTCGTTCTGACACAGGAATGAAAGAAAAAAGACAAGGTGAAGGGTATTGCATATGCATTGTACGGTCTTCGCTATCAGAGGCCTAATGCTGCTCTGTTTGATATTGGAGGATGATATTGAGTCACGTTTCCTGAATCAATGCAATGAACAATAATTAAAGCCACTTTCCCCCTGCACTTCTAGCACTTCTCTTGGTTCAAATGTGTGAAACAGCAGACCAGGTGACTGCAGATGCATTCTACTTGCTGTTGCAGCTTCAGTCTTTGTTTCAATTGGTCACAAAAAAAGGTGGCACAAAATATACTGCTGCTCTCAAAATCTTACACTGGTAGAGCTGAAGCTGTATCTCATGAGGAGATAAAGAGTGGCACAAGCTTGAGTTCGTGTAATATCTATGCTGCTGCTGCAGTGATGGAGAACTCTTTGACACAGGTCAGCACACTGTTCAACCTCCTCTTCAAACAGCAAATCTCCAAACTAAGGGAAAAGGAAGAAAACATTTATTACTCTTATTTATAGCCATTAAAACATCATTATCTTAGTGCACAAAAGTGACAGGGTTCACAAAAAGTCCAAAGTTTTTAAAAACTACATTTTATACATATTTTTATTCACATTTCTGATTCCTGTGATGTTGCAGATTCCATTTCTAAGATTTTTTACAAGAAAGAAGGATTTGAAAAGAAGGGTTTGTGTTTTGGAGAAAAGAGAAAGTGACAGAATAAACTCAGAGTATGATGGCTCCAGGAGTTTTTGAAAACATAAAATATTGCAAAATTCTTAGAAGCATGGAGATTTGCTATTTTCAGAATACATAATGATTGATGAAGCATGCAAATACTTCCTTAAATATATGGAGCAATTTTTAGCTCTTTGCACCAATGCTCTACCCTTCCCCAGGCCTCCAATTCGTTCTTCCTCCTATGGCGTATGAAAAAACTTGCACTGCCAAGCTTTCATGCCAGACCCTCCTTTACAGTGTGTACACAATGCACACGGCAGGCAGTAAACTCAGGGGGCAGGATGTCTGTCCAAAGAAACTCTCAGCAGAGACAGCACAGATGCACCAGTACCACATCTACATACACAGGACTGATAAAGCTGTCTGAGTGAACGCAAGATATTGCTTCCAATCTGCAGACCGATTTCCCAGTTCTCAGCCTTTCTTCAGTCCATTCGCTCACTGTTTTGTGTCTAATTTATATTGCAAACCTGCTGGCAGATGGTTTTATCACTTTTACTTGTAAAATAACATCTATATGCCTACAGTGTAATAGAAGTAATTGGACTGATTGCTTCATGAAATACAGAACAGAGTCAGCTTAACTACAAGATCTATTTCAATGAGAATAAGAATTGCTTCACAAAATTCATTACTGTAATTGGAAGTTAGCTTTTAAAGATAAAGTAAAATGAAAACATAATTATTAGTTTCATAACTATTCAGGTATCTACCCTTTAATTAGGCTTTATCAGCCAATCTGCATTTAAGAGCAGACAGGCATTAACTGGACAGGAGTATCCTGTTTCTTATTTTTATTTTAGAATTGTTTAGGGAAAATAAACATTTAATGCATTCTTCCTTAGTGGAGCTGTTTTTCTTTGTAGGAGAATGAATCTTAAAAAGGTTTTAGAGTCCGTATGAAGCACCCAGCTCCTTATGACCCCTATTATTAAAAAAAATACTTTGGGTCAATTTCTGTCCTCATATATGTTTTGAAATTTGTGAGGTTTTATTTGTTTTGTTAGGTTTTTTTTTCTTTATTGTTGCTGCCTTTTCTGATCTGAAGTTTTTTAATTGGTGATACAGAAGTGGAAGAGAGATGAGGATTTGGCTTAGTTTTCAGGCAGAACAAAGATGAAAACTGTCAATGTCTTAGAATCTACTTAGCATTTTGAAACTCATCCTAGAAATGGAAATCTAAAATGGTGCCCTCAATGTCTCATGAGTTTTGATTTCTCTGCTGCCCATCTGACTGGAAACTAGCCTTGCTGATGTAACAACTTAAATTTGATTTTACGGAATTCTTGTGCAGTTCTTGGCATTAAGATTCCTAACTAAAATCAGAATGTATTTGAAATAAAGCGTGTGGAATTGCTTACTTTTTTATGATTTATAAATCTTATATGTTTAAGAGTAGGCTGCTAAACCTACAAGATTATTCAGATTTAATTATTCCATCTTGTGTGGTCAGTGAAATAACCTTATAACAGATGCAGAAATCCTGCAACAACCCTATAGATACTAATTTGTATTTACATATGCAAAATATATTTAATAAATGTCAGAGAAAAGTAATGGACACAGCCCTGCTCTACACGTGCTTTTCTATTAATTTGATTGTAAGCATGAAAACAAAAGTTTATCAAGAGCATACCTTGGCAATGAGTGCTCGGAGTGTAGCAAAGCAATGAGTCAGGTAAGTTGTGCTCTGATCATAGCCAAGAGAATTTACCAGGACCTTCAAAACTCCTCCCAAGAGATTATCTCTGCATTCTGCTGCAAAGCTGGCCTACATAGGAAGGAGAAAAACAATAACTGTATGAGGTAATTCTGCAATGAACTGGCACACAGGAACTGAAGTTCTGCTCTTGAGAACCCATGAGAAATCTAGGAGTTCAGAATTTCTACTAACAGGTTTTCAAGCATGAAGTTTTCTCCACCCTACCTGTGAATTTTTTTTTTCTATTCAACACTATACAAGTTTACAGATGATCTCAAAGTATTTGCACTAAGAAACAAAAGGAAAAATTAATCTTTCTTCCACTGGCTTCTGAGAGACCAGGGATTGGAACTAAGCCACCTCTACTATTTTTCACCTGAATGATGTTCTCTTGCATATCAAGAATGATCAGGTTAGCTTCAGTTGCCAGGTTTCCGCTGATCAGAGCTTCTTGGTCTAGCTCAGCTTTTGTCCTGGAAAAGAAGTTCTAGTTAAAGCAAGCAGAGTGTATCCCAAGAGTTAGATGACTTGGTGTTTAAGGAAAGCCAGAATACAAATGCATACCATTCTGAATGATCCCACAATGACAATAGTGTTCAGAAATGTTTCTTAAAAACTGTGGAATGAAATTAGGAAAGCTGCTATCATAGAAGAGCAGTCACAAAGGGGACTTCTGAAAACTAGGCCTCTAGACAGTTGGGATAGATGCTTTTCTTCCTTAATAGTCATCTTCATAATGGCTACTTAGTATCTTTCAGTTGTTCAGTAAACTATGTTGTAATTTCTGAATGCATTGCCTGTAACAGGACACAAAACTCCGAAATGGGGTAATAGATAACTGATCTGACAATTCCATTAAAAAAAGTAAAAACAAAAAGTAAAAAGTAGACTAGACCAAAGTCGAAATTGCTTCAGTGCCATAGAAGCATCGTTTAATGTAGGCAATTTATAGAGACTGAGACTGTTGACAAGAAAAGACAGCAGGTCCATACAGCAGAGTCCCAGGACATTTAAGAGAGAACTGAAATAATGATGAAAGACAGGAGATAGTGGTGAGGCTACACAAATACCTTCTTAGCTGAGACTTAAGAACAAGGTCTGGAACACAGTTCCTCTGCAGCGGAATAAACATAGGAGCAGATACTAACAAAACTGCATTTTCACACATCCAGGTCAGAAATGCAAAGAGGCATTTTTCTTTTTCCTAAGCTGCTCAAAAAGTGCTGTTGCCTGGCTAGAGGCTGCTCTCTAGAGCTTGAGATTAAAGGTCCTGTGACTTCGGCCAAAGTTCCTAAGGTGTAAATCTACAGCTGGAGCAACACCCTCACAATCATGCTTCTGAGTGACTTCAAAGTGTGTAGCTGCTCTGCTACATATGTTTACCCAAAAATAAAACCAGAGGAGGAAAGAGCCATCCTTTAGTGCACAAACATATAATTCTGAGGAGAGCTAAGAAAGGAAATCAGGGAGGTCATATGGTTAATAACTACAATGACTCAAAGCAACAACAACAAAAAAAAGGGACTGCCAAAACTTTAGTGCTACAATAAGGGCACAAATCCCAATAAGAGTAAGAACCGAACAAATTTAGTGAACTTTACAGGTGTTTGGGCTATTTCCAGCAACCACTGAGCTCTGATCCACACGCTGAAGGGATCCTCTCTGGTATGACACATATCTTATGACTGCTGCTACAATCCCAAAGCATTATCTTCCCTGACTCCTGCTAGCAGAGCTTCTCAATATTAATATAGCATGTCAAACCAAGCTTAGCTGATTTAATATGGCAAAACATGTACCACAGTACTGTATGTACTGTGGAGCCAAGAGCAACAAAGAAATAAATGTAGCAAGCCTCTTATAGGACCCTTACACTAACTAATGTTTGCCACACTGTCAATAAGAAGGGAAAAATGTGTAGATAGCAATTTAAAATTCTCCTTCTCTCCATTCTTGTGGCCTCTTTGTTGTGTCATAGTAACAGCTGAATATTTCTGCTACAGAAACATTTTATTTTTCTTTCTCTTTGACAAAAGAGGGAAAGGAATGAAACTACTGATTTTTTAATAAAACATCCTAGGAGCAAGAACAAAACATAAAAACCCCAAGCAGCTTGGTTCTAATAAAAGCAATATGCATTAATTAAATTACTTACTTGTCTTGTCTCTCATTTGCCTGCCGCCACTGTGTCTGCTCCTTTCTCCAGCGCAAATTTTCATTTACCCCTGCTGATCTGTCATTCCCTAAGAGTGTAACATATGTCAGAGAGATTAAAACAAAGGGGACACCTGAAGTCTGGCAGCTTGCCAAAAGAAAGAGATATATTTCTGTAGTAGTCTGTCAGAACTAAAACCATTCAATTTACAGGTTCAGGGCTCTAGTAAAAAGACTCATCACTTTTTTTTTTACTTAGGATTTTTAGAGCATTAACTTGCTTAATGTCTACAAAAAAGCTGCACAGATTTTTCATTTATTAAATGAAGCAACCTTTTTTGCTATGAACAGTTTGTTTTTAGTGATAGGTTTGATAACATTTCTTAGTTCTTAATTAGATACTAACATAACTTTTTAGAACATCTTGAAACTTCTTTCTTGGCTTCATATTCTTCACATGAGAGGAACTCAGTCCTAGCTACACCTTGGACAGTTGAAACCTAATGATATTTTCATCCATGCAAAACCAAGAATGGTCTGCAAAGGAATGGACTGTGGGTGAAAAGGGGGTGAAATGGACAAGGATGAAAATGGATAGTGTGCACAAACCCAAAAATCTCATTTATGTTTACAGACACTTGAGTTCCTCTCAAAAGACATGGGGGGCAATGGCATGAAGTACCAGCTGGTATTCTGCAGCGCTTCATCATTTCTCCTCTGGCTCCTTCTCCTCTCAGTAAAGCCTCTTCTAATCGAGCTTTCACATCGCGTGACTTCTGGAGTGCTTGGGTGCTAACTTTATCTGAGCTCTGCTTGCCCTGGAAGTAAAGTTAAAGCAATCATCACCAGTGCCTCCATTTTTGATCATAAGACCAAATTATATCTCCAGAATGAGATACAATAGGAGAGGCCTGTAGAGGGGGCAGAAAGCAGTGAATTTGATTGATTTATATATAAAGTCTAATAAATGCTGCAAATGAGGAATGAGGTACAAGATGCACTGCTAATAGAAACAAAGATGTAGTTCTGTGTTACAGAGAAAGAAATTAAAGTTCAGAGAGAAGGTTATTTGGTCCATTTCAGACAGACCCTCTCAGAGAGAAGAGAGCTGACATCAAGTCCTGCTCATAACTAAATGGTCATCCTTAGTGTCCTGTCTAGTACTTACAGGAGCTGTCGGTATAAGTCCCACCAAAAATAGCCCTAAAATACCCAGATAAAAGAAAATAATTAAACTACTTAGGATATCTTCATAGGACTTCCTCAAAAGTTTCAGCAGCATTTTGCTTGAAGGCTATTGTCAGTTATTTGTCTGAAGTAATTTGTCTATGTTAGGTAAGTGCTAATTTAACTATTGTCAATAACTGATTTCCCCCGGACAGCTGGAATTTAAAGAAAAAAATGGATCCAAACCAGGACAACAAAACTATGCCTTGTTTCACTTACCTTATACTCAAAGCATGAAACACAAATGAAGAGGAGGTCTAAAATCTTGTTAAGTTGCATGGATGGAAGGTCTGCAATCCATTTCTGTATTAGGTTCTGATCAGCATTTTTCATAATCCAGAGGAAACAGATCAAAAGGTTGCGAGTAGTATCAGGACCTAATGTGGCAGTCTGTCTGTAGGGCTATGAACACATAAAGTAATTGTCAATTGAAAGAAGAAAAAGTAGAGCAAGGTCATTTGGGAAAAGTAATCTTATTTAAATTTCATTGGAATCAAACCTCAGGATTGGACTTCAGTAAATTTGACCTCTTCCAGGTGATAGTTATTGTAATTTTGACTGTATGTGTAATTAGTGAAAGGCCCAGTTGAATACAAGTGAAAGACTGAGAGAAGCTCCAGTTTGCTACATGCTTGTATCATAATTTCCATATTAAAATGTAGGAAAAAGATTCTGTAATCATTTGCTTCCACCCTGCCATGCAGTTGCATCAGCCAAATTGCATAGTAGATTAAACAAACCAAAACATATAAGGAAAGACCATACATAGAGAGAAAGAAACATCTGAATCCTAGATCCATGGATTCAGGTAAGACTGGAACTGTGGGGCTGCCATAGTGGCATTTGCTGATCTGGAAATGAGTCTAGATTTGGTTTGGAAATGGAAATAGGCATGTGGGAGAAAAAAGTGAACAATGTATGGTAAAATAGCAATTAACTAACTAGAAGAGAATAGGAGATGACAGAAGGACTATGAGGGCTCAGTCAGGGCTGGAAAAAACAGAAATGCAGTTTCTCTTGACTGTAGCTGTTAGTGGCAAAAAAGGATAAAAGGAGGAAAGAAGGAAGATGAAAACAGATAGAAGAAAGGAGACTGGCAGAGCGGTGAACATACCAGTGACACCAGAGGTATTCCAGAGTTCCTGATGTTGAACTGACTCCCTGCAATGGCAAGGGCCACGTTTTGGTTGATTGCACCTGAAGCCTCTTGTTCTTCTTCTGGGTTTCCTGTGCGACCCTTTCCACTGCGGATATCTGAAACTAAATTTGAAATATTCCATTGGAACTTCAGGGGTAATCCAGTTGCTTCTGCTCATGTGTCAGTTTTTCTTTGGTCTGTGACTGAGCAAAAAAACTGGCACTTCCATCCCTGAGACTGTTTGTCTGGCTGATGTACCAAGTAGTGAAAGAGGCACAGCATTAGCAAGAGGAATTGCAGCCATCTGAGCCATCTGCAAAGTCTGCCAAATTACTCAAACACATAAAATACATAAAAGGTGGTAGCAAGCATGAGATTATCTCTGAAGTTCAAAGCCAAGCCAGTACTTCGTAAGACTTGGAACCATCCAGTTCTAGTTAATTTCAGTCAAGAGGATAAGCACAGAAACTAGACATGGATTTGGTAATATTCAACAAAGTATGTAAATCTGTTAAGGGCTGACAGATCTAGTATTGCCTTCTGACTTAAAGACAAGTTTTATATCAGGCACCTAACTGCTTCTATTCCCTGCTAGTTCTTGACATCACTTTTAGCAAATGAAGTTATTTATACTAAAGTTTTGTAAAAATCTCGTCTGATTCTGAGCATCCATTTTGTGTTTTGAAAGTTCTGTTTTTCAGAGAAGCTGAGTGATCAGCTGGACCACACATGTTCAGAATGTGATCACAGCCTCTTGTAACAGATTCTCAAAGGAAGACACTCTAAAACTAGGCACATTGGTACATCTGGGCTTCTTCATAATAACTTTTTTCATCTATGGTATAAGGATAATACTTAGATTAAAAGAATGGTGTGAGATCTAATTAGACAATTTATTTATGTATTTATTTATATTTCTGTATTATATGTATGAATGTATAGTAAATACTTTCACCTTACCCAATTGAAAGTGGCAAATAACACTTTCATACTAGTAAGTTTTTTGTTAAGACATTTAAATGTGAAATTTGTCAGAATCAGTGACAAAAATATACTCTTCAAAGTATAAACCTTTAATTAATTAATTTTGGTATAATGTTAATAGCAGCAGAAAAGCAATAGAAAAAGAGAATACAATCTAATTTCTATAATTGTAGTGTCACATGATGTCAGTATCACTATCAATATTTTCACTACTGTTACGTGTATGTAGAGCTAAATATTTCTGGCAGAAATTGCAGGCTTTATTTGGCAGGTCAGAAAACTTCAACTAAGAGATATGCAGGAGCACTTACAGATGTATCTCTGGTCTATCACTTTCTCATGAAGTGGGGACACTGAAGTTTTTCCTGTCTGTAAAAATCCAGTTTACTTCTATGTAAAGAAATATTCTATCTTACTAGATGAATCTCTTATGTTTGATAAATTATTTAGACAAGTCTCTCTTAGGAGTTGAAAAATTCAAAGGTCTTACTTGTAAAATCATGGAGTTGCGGCAGAGAATCCAAAATGATACCAACCAAAGGGAGGTAAAGAGCTGCAATTTTAATCTTCACCTCCTTTTTGGAGCAACGTGGGTCTAGGTCATGGGAACTCAGCAGGCTAAGGATAGCACTGACAGCTTTTCTTTGCACCTTGCTAATCCTGTTAACACAGAAACCATCCATGAGTTCCATTCATGGATCATGCACAAATCACTTATAAATCAAAGATTTAATAAATAGAAAGGAGGTGAAAGAAACAAATAATAAACATCAGTATGCACTTGATAATCTCTTTCATTCTGAGCAGAGATTCCTGTTCCCTGCAAATGATAGGTATCTTAAATCTCCAAGATACTTTACCAGAATCAAAGGGCATACATGTCTTTCAAATTTCTCATAAAAATTCATTGTGGTAAAGAGAGATGCTTGAGGAAAAGTATCAGACTCTGGCCAAATTTTAGCTAAACGCTAAAGTTCAGACAAAGACAGAGGTGTTTTAGAGGGAAGAGCAACTGAAATTTTGTCTTCTCAATTTCTGTATTCAACCAATACTACCACCACAAATAGTATATTTTTATTAATTGAGAGGAACATACTGCAGATAAAACCATGACTGGGTCATTCTATGTTACAGAGTGACTCACTGAAAAGCATGGGGGAACCAGGACTGTCCTGGAGTCAAACTATGCCCTTGCCAAGAGTAACAGTGTGACCTGTTCTGAAATCTGCAAATTAGGATACACACCCTTCGCTGTCAGCGTCCAGTGCTGCTGCCAATTCAGTGAAAAGTAAGCCGGTCAGGAAGTGCTGCTGACGGTACTCAGCTGAGAGGTCAAACATACCAGTGATTTTCTGGTCCTGGAAACTAGAGCAGGAGCTGGAGTTCTGCGGAAATATATTAGAAGTATTAAAGAATGATCACTGAAATGAAGGCTTCTTAAAGAGATCACAGTCACAGTCAATGTAACAAATAGAAAATCTCTACCAGAGGAAAACCATAGACTTCGAAAGTAGGCTGGACATTTTGGAGGAAGACATCTGTGTGTGAAATTAAAAGCTTGCTAGGATGCAATCTCATCCTTTCCGTTCTATGCAAGCAACACATTTTACACCTTTTGAGATATAAAATTCCTACCCTGTATTCGTTAGTTTGGACAGGACACAAAGTCAGAATTTTCTCCATTCGTGTTCTTATTGGGCAGCCATTAGCTATCACAGAGAAAGTGCCTCTACATTAAGAGGGACTTAGGTGTCAGAAGCTGTTCACCGTGTGTTCTTCAGCATCCATGATGTCTAGTATGAAAGTAAGGTCAAGAAAGACATGTGAACCATTCTTCCTTTTGCCCTGGAACTCCTTGGCTGAGCTTGTTGGCAGCTGGCATAATTTACTCCAGCCTTCAAACTGCTCTGACTTATGGCTGTGACTGATATACAGCCAGACCAGGAATGGAAAGTTGCTGCTATATATGTGCTGTGAACTTCTTAGCTTCTCCAATCATAGGTGTGTGCCACAGGTCACCTGGAATGTTCGTGTCCCTTGCTCAGGTAAGTATAAGTCTTCAACTCTACTCCCACTGCAGCTACTGGGTTTTATGAGTTCAAATTTTGTTTTTAATCTATACTCTTCGGTATTCCTTCCAATATTTCTGTCAGTGACCTGGGAATAGCCACAGAGCCCAAACACATGAAGTATCAGTATACCACACTGTGGTATCTTCCAGTATATTGAGTCAAATGAACCCCATGTCTCTTAGCAGCCCCATATTTTGGATCCATATGCTTAGGCCCACTCCCATTCAACCCCAAACAAACAGGAATTGGCTGTACTATGTTTGTGTGAAATAATGTCAAAGTGTAGAGCACCCAGTTAAGTGAGTTTGGCATCTCTAAAAAATTTCAAAAGATTTATTTACAAGACCATATTTCTACTGCAAGTCTAACTCAAGTGGGCAGCACTCCTGTAGACAGATCAAAATTACTGCAAGGGTGGTCAGCTAGTGCATTAAATCGTGCAAGGGCCACAAAAGCCTTATTGATTTGTGCAGGCTGTACACTGTAGGTTACTCCTAAAGGAGAAAAGAGCTGATGATGTTGCTTGAAGGAAAGATCAATTGAAATGATGTTGGCCAAGCTCTGACTTGCTAGACTAGTTACAAGAACCATGCTGATATTTTTTTATCCCAATAAGCAGAAGAGCCATATTTCTAGCTCTTTGGCATCCAGGATTAGTATTAACCAAATGCACTGTGATGCTTTGTTTTTAAGACCAGGAAAAACTTCAGGAAAATATTATTTACTATTACGAACCTATGACAACAGATTATTAAAGTATGAATGTAGCACATCTTAGCATCCAACCAATTCTTTGGCAATGACACTCAAAAAAGAAACCATGAATTTGAACTGCTGTTCATTACTCAGACTGTTTTTGTACCTCCCATCATTTTTAGCTTCAATTCCATCCCCTTGTCTCCAAGCATTGTGGCAATTAAGGAGCATTGCACTGAAATGCTCCAACCCAGTCCTGACCTCTGCAAGATCCCTGAGGTAGAAAACAGACATGTGAGCAGTCTTTATAGGGGGTTTGCCCCATTGTAGAAAACCATTTCCATAGAATGCAGAGGAGAGCACAAGACTGGCAAAATAGTGTGTCCTGTGCCAATCAACAATTTCTTTTTCTGAAGTGTTTGTGAAGTCTGTGGTCAGGAAGATCACGGGAGGTCCTGACATTAAAGAAGGCAGAGCTGTGTCAGTATCAGACCAAGTCTGGAAAAATTCCTAGAGAAATAAGATATGATGCAGATTGCTCGGTCTACTCAGGACACCTAAGTGTTTCCACACAGAAAATCTTAAAGTTCAAATAAAAAGGAGAACACTGTTCAAAAAACCACAGGGAATCATGGACAAAGATATAGCATGATCTGTGCTACTGTGGGGGAGAAACCCAGAAGAAAGAATACCAGAAAAAGAAACCATGATAATCCTATTTTAAGCAGCATGAAGGCTCAACAAAAATTCACTATTCCAGGATATTGAAAACTGCAGTGTGTTAGTCACTAACTTAGAGAGTGGTACAATCTATTTTCACCTGGGAAGTAAGACGTTCCATTAGAAGGCAAACACATGGAAAGAATGCAGTGCTTCATGGCATAATTCTCCAAAACAGATATTGAAATACATATTTGTGGTTGTGTGGATGGGATAAGGGTGTGCCTGTAACCTGGCCTTCAGAGCTGTGTTCCTTTTAGACCTTATGTGTCTACCCCAACAGTCATTTTCTGTGAACGTGCATGTGCATGTTTCCAAGGAAGCATGCGTCTGTGTCACATTCAGCTTTAACTCCTGAAGATGCAGTTTTGCAGTAGCACACCTGTAGCCTTTCTTCTTCTGTCCCTTTTTCTCAAGTGGGAAATTTTTCTCCCTGATCCAACAGTGGCTGATTCTAACTTAAGTGTTTGAGTACAGAATAACGTGAGTATTTTTCTACATGTGCTTCATGTGACATTCATGCAATATCTATCTAATGGACAAACACCTGGGAGGACAAGGAGGGAGAGGGAGATGCTGGAGCAGATGCAGATGTCATGAAGAAGAGGTTCAGATTGAGGTAATGCTCATGGCTGCAGAGAATTCTCAGGAACTCAAGTCTCATGGAAATCAGGGTGGAGAGTGAATTCAGCTTGTTTGAAAGCTAGGAAAAACAAACAAAAAAGTGTCAAGTGATGGGCTAGTATTATTTGAATTACCATGTAGTGAAATATCCTGCTCCCTGAAAAGACATAGACATCTAGCCGTGTGTGCATTAAAATGCTCACTGTACCTAGTTTCCATACATTAGCTGCTCTTTGTTTGACAACGATGGTGTCTCTCTCCCTGCTCCCCAGATGACTTATCATCTTCCCAAGAGATAACAAATTGTTTCTTTCTTCTTTTCTCCCCAAACAAAAATATACATTATTTTTGTCTTTTGCACAAGGCAAAAAAGAAAAACAAACTGGACTTTTCTGAGTCTGTGGCAAACTCATAAAATGTCCTGCTAGGCAACACAGAACACCGGTGGTCTCATCATTTCCCTTCTTATCAAAAATGACATCAGTGAAGGAATTTATGGAGATATCTGATGAACCTGCACCAATACAGGTCACAAAACAGAAGGAAAATGCTCCCTGTCAAATACAACAAATAATTCCATAACAACATCCTGCATCACCATTTTTTTTTAATTTTCAGAGACTTGTGAAGCAAGAAGACAGATGTATTATTTTGAGTGACTACTTAAATTAATACATCTGTCCTCACAGCACTCAGCAGGAGGAGTCAGAAAGTTGATCTGTATTATCTGCAGACCCTACTGCTAAGGGCAGTAATAAAATAAGGGAAGAAAAATGGTTCCATGTATGTTTTGCAGCAGTGCAAAGTATGACATTTCCAAAAGAGTCTTTACGTCCACTCAATTTTTTTCTTGCAGATCACAAATCAAAAGAGGTTTTAAAATCATTGCATATGCAATAGGAAATAGGAAATTTACCTGGACCTTTAACACAACTCAAAGGATCTTGATGGATAAACTAATCAAACAGAAGAAAACACATAAGCCAAAGGCAATCCCAATCATACATGGTGCCTACCTGATTACAGTAATGTTTGATGAGATTAAACACAAATCCTCGATCCATTAAAGAAAGAAGATCATACAAGAAAAATGCCAGGCTGATATTAATTTTTTCTGCTTGTTCACTTTCCTTAAAAAAAGAAAACACTCCAGTTATGATGTATAGAACTTACATAAAGGTGAAAGACTTTTTAGAATAATGAAAAATAGTGCAGGGGTCACCTCCCAGAACCATCTTGGGGAAAATATAGGACAAAATTGTTTCAGTTCTCCAGTTCACATGATCTTGTTAAAATTGCACAGAATCACTTCTGTAAATTATTTCAACTGTTTCACAGCAAAATGTCCCTTTGTGACATTTTGCACCCCTTTGGGCTGACAACAATGAATTTGAGAACTGTTCTGAATTGCCTATTGGCTGCAGTATTGCACATGACTTTTTTTTCCTATTGAACATAATAGAACGCTGGTTTAGGAACTTAAAACATATAAAATATTAAGAAAAACCTGGACTGGCTTTGCTGATGGAATGCTAAGTATTTTGTTTAGAAATTTTAAGTGTAAGACTGATAGTAACAAAATAGTGGTAAGATAAATCTGTGGAGTTCACCATCCAGCAGCTAAGCTCTTGTATGCTTGGAATTGGCCGGATTACCAGAGATACACAGCCTCAAGTAAGAATCACAAAGAACTTCATGTACCCTCTAAAATGAGGCTACAGATACTTCAAACATACCAATTTCAATCATAAACTCTCAGTAGCCTATGTAGTTCACCAAGAGGAATTAGTGAAGATGCCTGAGGGATCTGCACATATTTAATGCTCAAAAACGACAAAGTAGATGACTGAGAAAAATATTGCCTGTACTGGCACCTCTGGCTAGTGAGAACAGGTGTGCAGCACCTCAGGGTGGCTACAATTCACTTTTTCATTTTTCAAGTTTTTTGTTGCTGTTTGGGAATATATATTTTCCCTGCAATCTGGAATTTGCACATGAAAAGATTTTTCTATGGCGAAGAAAAACCTGGTTTTCTATTACCTTTAGGGCAGGCAAGCATATGCCAGACATACCGCTGTAAAAATCCAGGGCAATCTGGCATGCTCAACCACGTATTGAAACATCAATTATCACTTCTTGGATTTAAAAATCAGACACATATTGCCTACTACTCTGTACATCTAACCAATGGCCCTAATTCCAAAAACACAACACTGGAATTTTCACACATGATCAGGTTCTATACGCTCATTCTATCAAAATGAGAATTAAATTAACAGTCCACAAAAAACTGTGTATTTCTTGTGAGGAAGCCATAAATACTAATTTCCTTGCAAAGCCTATAATCCTGTTAAAGCATTTTTATTGTAAAAAAAGTTTTATTTCCCAATGTATATAAAAAAAAGGTCACTGATTGCTTAGGTAAACATTTCTGTGGAAATTATTTCTCTGTATGCGGCTACCAGAGAAGCACACCAGTGGATTGAGCTTCAAGAACAGCCTTTTGGTGAACAGTGACAATCGCTTCTGTGATTCTCTCCTCAAATTTTTCCGGTCTTGCCCTTTCCCAGTTTCTGATCCTCAGAGCACTTTGAAGAAGTGGATTACGAAACTGAGCTCGTTGAAAAGTGACCTGGTAGGCCAGCTCTCCCAGCTGCTCTGGCCTGCCCTGCTGGGCTAGCTGCATTTGGCAGCTCTGGGGCATGAAAACAAGTTGGTTACAACAACTGAACAAACAACAGTGCCTATCTGTGGCCCTAGCTTTTTCTACTGACCAGTCCAATGAGGTATCAAGGATACAGGCCTACAGTAGCAATGCTAAAATATAAATTACAGTTTGTGATCCTTTCAACTTTATAATCTGTTTTATCAGTGCAATTTGTTAAAAGTAGAAAGAATTTTATGGGACTTAAGTCTTATTTCTGGTCATCAATTTTCAAGCACCCAGTGTCTCTTTAAAGAAATCAAGGGTTAGATCACTTTTGGTTGGCCTTTGCAACATTCACAAGGAGCACTGCCGTCCTATGGCATATTCTACTACTACAGAGAACTCAAATGAGGAATTAGACACAATTCATTAGGATAGAGGGTAACTGCAAAGGGGGGTAAAGGAAGAAGCCCTACTGGGCCTGCAGTCTGATGTGCTGGCTAACACATAAAGAATTACTACAACTGAAAATGGATGACCAGCCTTTTCCATCAATAGGAAAGGGAATTATCTTCTTGCACACTGCAGCCACACTGAGAAGAAGGCTGAGGAACTGAGTTGAACAAAAACAGTTTGCTAAGAGAGCACAAGGCTGCCTTTTACAGTACCACAACTCTTGCTTAAGGTGCATGTGAGAATATTGGCCTAATTCTAGCAACACTGCTGATTTTGAAATGAGATTAAATGTAGCTCAGTGTAACACAAGATGAGCAGCAAGGATCCATAGTGCTTATTTCATCCACTTACCTTGGGTGGTTTGACTACAAGTGCAGCAATCTCTGAAGTAATCACACTAACAATAGTGGTAATATCATCTTTGAAACGATCAGAGAACCGGCTTCTTCGTGAATTATCTTGCTTCTCTGTGTTGTGAACATACTGAGCCATACTCTTTATCTGCAAAGCAGAAAAAAGAACACTAAAAAATGCCCAGACTGTAGGTAAAATACTGCTTTAAGTTTGTCAGTAAAAGTAAGATTTCCTAATTTCTTTTCCCTGAATTTAATCACTCGTTTTCTCAGAGCTGCTGTGATAGAGCCTACATGGCAATGACAATAGAGAGTTTAAGACTCAAATACAGACAGACATAGATTCCTGTTCATATTCATATAGATGACTACTCTCAGTACCTGAAATGAGAAACACCCTCCCCCAACCCCTTGCATATGGACTTCTGAAATGTTGCTGCTTGCCACTTTAGCCCTTTACAATGACACTTGTGGAATTCTTATTTCTTGACCTAATGTTGCATTACTTACATGCTGAGAGTGGAAATCACTATATTTTTTCCCCTGACATGCATCACCGCAGGGCTCTGGAGAACTGTGAGTTTGTGGAGCTTTATCACTGCTCCCATGATGTAAACAAAATGGAAAAGACAGGAACAGATATTTATCAAAAAGGAAGGATTTGGTTGATGAGTGTGTCTTTTGCAAGCTGTGTAGCTTACAAACTATTGCTCATGCAGTTCATGCAGAACTTTGCCATCACTGCCATAGTGAGGAAGGAGGATGAATACGAAGAACTCTTTATTTTGTACTCTGTACTTTCATTATTTGAGACCTCTCCTTTATACAGAGCAGAATAACTGAAGAGGTCACCCCCCAGCTGAATCTGTGCCTGGAACATCTACTACATGTCACCATTAACCAACTGTAAAATACCACTGTCAACTCTTACCAGGAGCTCAAAGAAGAACCAGGCATACTTGAAGACTGATTCTCTCACCATGCCTGTGCTGACCACCATCTGCAATGCCAGTTCCTCGTGGAAATGCTACATAATAAAGATAGACTGTTGGAAAATGGCTTTTAAACAACTCATCCTTCATTTTCAACATCTTCCCTGTGGGAAACTTTTCCATACTGGAGGGTGAGCAGCCAGATGGGCATCCTTGCAAGATCAGAAGGCAGATTTCACCAAAATGAAGGCAGTTGGCAAACAGACTTTGGGACCCATTTTTCTGTGGATCCAGAACTGTACATAACTGAAGAGGGAAATGCCTTTGGACCATTCTCAGGTCATTGTCCATGTGCACAATGGGGAGAACTCATGTTTCCCACTCTCTGCTAAGCATTTTTGTTTAGCACATCCATGTTTTTCTGAGAGAAGGTAAAAGTAAGATTGATTTTGTGGTGGAAGAGAAAGACAGAGCAATAAGCACAGCAGACTTGGTACAGACATTTGTAGTTGGAGACAATACGTTTTACAGTGAAATCTGAACACAAGACACACAATCCCAATTATCTAAACTTTTAGGAAATTCTAATCTGGACTACAAAAAGCTTGGTTCTAAAAGCTACAAAAAGGAACAAAGAAAATAGTTCTTTACAGAAGAAAGAAGAGGCAAATATTTCTGAATGGAGTTTACTGTAGCATGTAAAGACATGTATCCAAAGGTAAACAGCAGTAGAAAACAACAGAGGCTCTAAGATCTTGAGAAAGAGAGCAAAGGGAGGATTTAGACAGGCTGATACTTGTCTAAATCTGTCCTGGATAAAGAATCTAAAGACTCTGGAACAGAAGCAAAAAAGTTTGAGTAATGTTTACCCACAGATTCAATATCTCATCATTAATTCCTTGTTTGATAAAACTGGTTGATATTTTGCTCTGTTGCTTCCCTCTCCACATTTAGAAGGGCCAATTGCCAGCACTACCTCAGGATGCTCCAGATTCTGCAAGCAGTTCCCTCATGCATAGCCATAGCCTACCTTTTTATTGGATGGTCTTGTGCTTGCACAAAGGCCTGACATGTCATTTGTTCCTTCAACATAGTAAGACATCCGACTGGAGCTGTGATCCACAGGCTGGGGGACACAGATGGAAGAAATACGTAATAGTAAATCCATGACTAACTTAATCTAATTAACAGAGAAGAAATCAACTGCAGTTGGGGGTTTCTTTGGGTTTTTTTAAGGTATGCACATACATTCATTTAAACAGTTCTTCTTTTTCCTTCTTCCCATCCCCCTTCCCACTCAAGGCCGAAAACCACCTGACAGCAGCAGGAGCAGCAGCAGCAGCAGGGTGCAAATGCACTGCCATCGCGTGCCCAATGGCAGCACTGCAGCTGTACTTAGGAGGATATGATTCACCCTTTAAAGATGTGAGTTTATTCCCAGCTCTACATCGAAAATCATTAGCCCTTTGAAGTTCTTCCTTCCATTAAAGGTTATGACAATTTAAGATGCAGTGAAACAGCAGTAACCAATTATAAATTTCTACATTTATCAATGTGATGAAGCTGTAATATCAAACATTTAAATTTTGTATTAATTTGGAAAAATGCCTAGAGGTCTGATTTGCTTTTTCCCCCCACCTAGGACACAGTACATTAGAGTAAAAGTCATAAAATTCAAATCTGCATGATTAAAAACTGGTATGATGGATATATATGCGCATATGAACAAATCAAATAAATTGTCAAAGCCTGTGTATCTTACCAGTTCTGATTTAATTAGCTGAAGACCAGCACCTATTCATTTTAGATGGAGAGGCACAAGCTCATTCAACAGAAAAAAAGACTTCAAAATATTTCTGAAAATAACCAACTTGAGAACCAATATTTTACATATATAACACTCAGAGAAAAATGAGGGCGGATACAGTTCAGACCTCATCAGATGTATTGCTGTAGAGCTCTGCCAGGGCTGCAACTAGCAACAGGCTCCTTGCATAGGAGAAAAAACCCTGCTTTTGCCAGAGGCATAGCTTCCCAGCTCCAGCTGAGTGGTAAACTCAAGGTTTTGGTTTCCCCAGACAGCTGCACACAACCATCCTCATAAAGCTCTGAGATGAGCTGGGATGCTGTAGGTGAGCAAGCCCCCAGTGCCAATCAGGGAAACAAAATGCTTCCTCTTGGATGTTCTCGACTGCTCTGTCCTGCAAGCCATTGGTGGTATATGTAGCAGTGGATAAGAATGCAGAGGAAGGTTGTATTTCACTCTGTGGTTGCATGAAGTATTTGGAAAGACCCAGGGGGAAATTATGCACATGGCATCTGCACTGACGCTGATATAAAGCTATGGGGCTGCTGTCATATAATTGACTACTTACGTTTTGGTGGTTGTTTTTTTTTTTTGTTTTGGTTTGGGGTTTTTTTGTTTGTTTGTTTGGGTTTTTTTGGGGTTTTTTGGATTTTTTTTTGGGTTTTTTTTGGTTTTTTTTTAATAGGAAACTATATGACACCAAACAAAATGAGGAACAAAGTCTGTGGCTGCACTGACTCTGTGACTGGGACCAGACCAGGTCACCAGCCGTGAAGAGAACTTGAATATCTAGAAAAACAAGAGAGTGAGGCAAGCCAAAAAAGCAAATGCCTCTGTGAGGTGTCTAAGCCACAAACAAGAGACAGTTCTCACCTCTTGCTCTCCACTGGAAAGAGACCTCAGAATTTAGCAATGGGATTTAACATGTACTTATGCCAAACCAGATAAACAGAAAATGCTCCTGGTGATACATACAGTTCATTTACAAGGAGCAAATCCAACCCTCAAAGACAAAATTAAGATTATTAGGTTTAGTGCCATACCATTCTTCAGATATTTGACGTTGTTCTCTTACCTTGGATGACATGATGTTTTTGACCTCCTCATCATTGGCAGCTGGTGTAACAGTGATGTCAGGATTGCTGCAGCTTATCACTCGGCTCTGCAGGAGTTTGCTCCCCACAGACACTGCGGAAGTGCGTCCAAAGGTGTAATAACGCGATTCTGTCGAAAGGGCACTGCTGCCTCCACCTGCCACAGCGAGATGCTTGAATTAAGACTAAAGGACATGTAAATGAGACAAACATCAGGTTCAAGCTGGTTTTGCTCAGTGGTTGTATAACATCAGCATTTTGAAAAGAATAAAGCTCCTGAAAAACCCACTACAGCTGCTTCATTAGCAATCTACACAGGCATTGAAACAGAAGTTACAGATATTATCCCAGTCAACAGGGTGATTGCACAAGCAGTACCACAAGATTAATAAGGCTACCTAAGCAGCAGCACTATTACAATAGCTCTTCCTTCCCATCAGCTCTTTTTAATTTCCTGTAGATTAAGACAATATTCACAGGCCTAAACACAAAATACCACCTTCAATACATTATTTAATACCATCTTTGATGTATCCAAGGAAGCAGGGAGCATTGCCATCAGGAATTTCACTAAACAATATCTAGTTTTCAGTTTCACCACGGACCTTATTTCTCCAGGACAAAAAATGCCCAAGTGTATGTGAGCTCACGGATTTTCACATATCCCAGCATCACTCTAGATGTGCCTCAAGGGGGATTTAAATTAATATTCAAAAGAGAAAAAGGCCTACATACCTCTAGCTCCCACAGCACAGCTGCTTGTGATAAATCATTGAACATATACCAATTAATCAAATTAATCCTATTAGGATAATGATTGCACCAGAATGGTTGAGGCTGGAAGGGCCCACTGGAGGCCATCTAGTCCAACATCTCTGCTCAAGCAGGGTCACCTTGAGTCAGCTGCCTGGGACTACAACCAGGTGGCTTTCTACCGTCTCCAAGGTGAGAGGCATGGGCAACCTTGGGGCAACCTGTACCAGTGCTCAGTCACCCTCAGAGGAAATGTTTCCTCATGTTCTCTCTCTGTTTCAGTGTGTGCCCATTGCCTCTGATCTTGTCACTGGGTGCCACTGGAAACAGCCAGGCTCTGTCTTTGCACTCTCCTTTACCCTCTCCTGAAGATCCTCCCTGAGGCTTCTTTTCTTCAGGCTGAAGAGCCCAGCTCCTTCAGCCTATCTTTGTTGAAGAGACATTCCAGACCCTTGCTATTTTTGCAGCCTTTGGCCCGTCTCTGTCCAACAAGTTCATGTCTCTCTTGTACTGGGAGTTCAGAGACGGACAAAGTACTCCAGGGATGGCCTCACCCAGGTTGAGAAGAGGAGAAAGATCACCTGTTTAAACCTGCTGGTCTTACAATATTTTATCCTTCAATGACAAGTAAAATCTACTTAATGCAAAGTAGATATTGCGTGAGCTCGGCCCTATACCACTTGGCAGTAGGTTACTTTGCATGGAAAGTAATTTATTTATGTACAGGTCAGTAAAACATTGGCATCTTAAGGCCATTTTAACTTATGAAAATGAAATCATTCTAGAAAAAGTTTCCGTTTAGGCAATCTCTCTTGCATTAATCTTCATGAAGTTACAACAGTTTGTAGCTATGGAAACCTCTCACCTCAACCCTTCATCTTAAATTAATAACTGAGGGATGGAGATTATCAGGGGCAAATTCATATTGCTCTTTGCAGTGCTGATATTCCTGACCTACCTCTTAGTGCTTAAATGGCACACAGTCTGGGTCCAAGAAGTTGTGTTTGCTATCTTAAAGATCAATGCCTTTAGCCCTTCTCTCAAAAGTGCCATGTTGAACAGCATATATCAAGAAAAAAAAAAATACTTCTGCAACCCTTGCACCAACAATACCTGGTTTGACCACTTCTCTTTGTGGGTCTGGCAGATGAAATACATAGTACACATAAGATGCCAGGAGACAGTTCCTTCCATGCTGATCCTTGCTCAGCTCTTTGCTGTTGTGGAGACTATTCACTATTGCAACCACAGACTCAAAGGCAAACTGTGAGAAGTTGGCTGTGAAACAAAGGCAAGAATTAAAGTCAGCACCGAAGGGTATAACATAATTAAGTGAGGTCATTATTTGAATCAACAACTAATCTTGCAAGGTTCAATTCAGTCCTTAACAAATTCAGAGTTTTAGACAGCAATTGCTATGCCTGACCAGACCCAAAGTCTACATAGGCCAATAAACACTCTTTAGCAGACCCACTGACTTTCAACCAAATCACTGGTATTCTCTCACTTTGTGCTACATAAAACTGTTAATTACATTTCTAGCAGCTTTCACACATTTCCTAGAAACTATCTTCTTGCAGAATACTAAGAATCATTACTCTCCAGCTGACAGACACATCCAAGCTAGCAGGCTTTAGAACAGATATTGTAGTGGATGGCAGATGTTGATTATCTGAATGAGAGAGGAAATTACCTACACCACTGCATGTAAGTATGCCATTTTTCCACACTTAACATATGTTATGGACAACTGGCATCTCAGTAAAACAAAAATCAGTGTTCACTATTATATTCTCTCGGTTTGTGCTCACTCAACTCTGTCTAAAGATCTTTGGGCAGAGGATATGATGCAGACAGCAGTGTCAGCTGTAGGATAATGATTTTGCTGGTGTTTTACTTGCAAAACAACTTAATTCTAAACAAAGTTGATCAACAACCCACTTTCTGACCTACATTTTCAGATAAGAAAATTACTACCGTTTAATGTACCTTCCAACCAGAGACTGAGTCTCAAATGCAGGGGGAAAGGAGAAAAGGCAGCAACTCCATTAATCCTGATTAAATTGTGCAGTAAAACTCTGTCTTGGGCAGCACAACTCTTTCTGAAGTGTGCTACCCTAAATATTAAGTCCAAGCCTGAATATTTCAGCAAGCATTCCCCCGCACATATCTAGGTTGCTTGCAAAGCCTCTTAAAGACCATGAACCAGGAAATACCTGTCTGCCCAGCTATGACCATAGGCTGTACAGCCAGCTGGAAAAGTTTATCTAGTACCAAATGCAAAAATAAGACAAGAGGTTCCAGGCGTGAAGAATTCAAACAGATAATGCTGAGTTTCAATTCATGCTCCAATGAAGCCTCTGTAATCTTTTGATCCATCACTCGAAAGGGGAATGTCACTTGGCTTTCCAGAGAATGGCACAAGGTGAAGAACTTCTCCAGATGGTTGTCCTGCAAATACAGTGCGCTCACAGTTAACAAAGTTGATATATTTCAGGCTAGCTCTACCTAAGAAAAGCCTGATCATACCATCTCATGGGATGAAAGGAAAGATTTTTGCCCTTCTGGTTTTCAGTAGTGGCTGTTCTGAGTGATCAACTTGTAAAGCAGCTGTCACAGTGCTTTGTTTGCTCCTGTTCACCTGGTTCAAATTCAGACTGTGGTGAGATCAGCTTAAAGGCAGGAAAGTTATTGCCCTCACTACTGATCAATTGATTTAATGAAAAGACTTTTCCTTCTATTTGATAAAACTCTGTCACATCATAGTCCCTCTGCCACTCATACCCGAACTCCAGCCACCTACAAGTTATGTGCCATATGATTACGCCCTTGTATTTAAAAAACATGCTGCAAAGGGGTGGTGGACCTGCTTCAAACACAGGGCCTTCAGCGGTTAGGACCTATTTACCAGGATTAACTCGAATGGGATAAGGGATAAGAGCCACTGAAAAGCAGCAGAAACAAAACAAAGCTGATCTGTCTCAAACCAGCATCTAAGTAATACGGGCAAAGATCCAATTTCCTGTGGCATTTAAATGATGGGAATCATTGAGGTCTCACCCAGCACTAAGCTTCTGTCCCCAGAGCATATGGCATTAAGTGAGCTGCTTAACACGTATTGGCAGCGTATGACCTGTCAATGGAGGTGGGGAGGAGCTATGTCTTTGGAGGTGTGGACACACAGTCTGAACTAGCCTTGAAGAACAGAAGATGCAGAAGCTGGCACTGTGCCTGCCAGCACCTTTCAGTCACAGCCTGAGCAGACTCCTGCTGAGCTGAGAGGACACCAGGTTCCCTATTGCTCCATGTGACTTGCTGCCAGGAGTGCTCATTTGTCCATTTCACCAACAGATTTAATTTCACCAAAGGATTTCATTCACAGAGGATATCAGGTTATTTCCATAGCTCCTAATTTATTTCTTTTTAAACTGTGTGGATTTAAACACCTCAGTTTCATAAACCCGGTAAATTGGTCTGGACATCTGAATTTTCTTTGAAATTAAACTAGAGCTGTGTGTTGCTTCTGATGCATTACCTGCGTGTGAACAGATGACACAGCTTGAACTTCAACAATGAAAACGCCCTTGTGTCCTTCAACCCACTTTATAGGGGGTGTCTGAGATGGAATTTTCTGTGATGGAAAAAAATGGGAATCATCTTTCTTTTAATGCTCAAACAGAAAGTCTGTTTACATGAGGGTCTATAGGGTATTCCCACTAATCACTTCATTTTAGACATCCAAATTCAGTGCCACACAGAGGATGACAGCTAAGCATCTCCTTGTTCTCATGGACAATTGTACAGAAGCTGATGCACTGAACAGGGAAATTTAGACAATTTCAGCTGGATGTCTAGCACAGACCACGTAAATATACATCTTCTATTGGGATATTGTTAAGGCTAAAATTTCCTGGTCAAAGCATTGCCAAAGGCATTCTGTGGCGATGTGGGGCAAATTTCCTATATGCCATGTTTACTGGGAGCAGTTTTCTCCTCCAGTAATACCTGATTCCATTTCTACTCCCCTTCCCACAAATCACAGGGGAAAAAAAAAAAACCAAACTAAATTATTCTGTGGAAAGAATCAAATTATGCCTTGACACTCTTGAAACAAATGTATCCCTGATTAGACAATTCACAAGAATTTTCTTGCATAGCTAACTTCTAGAAAACAGTATAATTATATAAAATATTAACACCACTGACAATAACAACAACACTTTTCTTGACTTTCCCCTTCTAAAGAACAAAAAGGAGGCACTGCTTACCAGCAGACAGCAATGTTAGTTTGTAAAACAGTTATGCTGTTCTCCTACATTAGGAAAATACTATCTTTTAATAACTTTGTTTGTTACCTCAGGCGAGTGAATTGAATAGTGTAAAGGCAGTTTATCCAATGCAACAGGAAGACTATAATGTCCAGTTTGAAGACGATCATTTAATAGAATTGGCAGCCACTGAAACAAATGAAGAGAAAACACAGCAATATTCCTGATGATATATGATTAGACCCATTTATTTAATTTGTTAGATACAGTCAACAAAACAACAAATGAGATATTGACCTAAGCTTCTCTGATCTAACCCTTTCAACAGTAATTTCTTTGTATTTTAAATTCAAAGATAGCTGATAGCTACTGTAGAAAAATGTACAAGACTACTTTACAAACCATCTCTTTTGAAGAAAACAAACTCAAAGCTTCTCATGTGTGACACACATTTTTCTAATAAATCCTATCAGAAGGATTTAATGGAATCCATGTTCTGATTTAAAAATTCATGTATCTTGAATACACTGATTCTTGGTATTGAAGCAAATCAACAGCTAAACTTTTGCTGGAATTAAATTGAACATCTTCCTTGTGGTTACCATGCTAGTCTGACTTTTCATACCCCTGCATTGACATTGGGACACATTTAATTTTTTATTCAAGTCTGAAAGAGGCTGGGCATTTGAATATCACAGGGCAGAAACATTTTGTAATTAGATGAACAGAAACTTGAAAATTAAGTCCTCACCTAGGTCAAATCTTGGTCCTGAGCTAATTTACTTAACAATCTCACTGACATTGGTGGGACTATAACTGCCCATAAAAGAAAGCCCATTTGAAAGGATTCTCAGTACTGTGGTTTTAAAACTCCAAAAGCTAACAACAAAACAAATAAGCAAACAACCAAAAATACACAAACAAAATGGCCTCCCAAACTTCATAGAAAAGTACTTCATGGAAAGTACTTGTCTGGCTCCACATCTCAATTGCTGACCAAAGCTGTAGGATGTTTTCAAATCTGAAAATGTCATCCTCAATTCTTTCCTTTTATATGAAAATTTCTCCAGTAAAAAATACTGTTTGATAAAGAAAAAGGTCAGAGAGACTATGCTACAACATGTATTTCTTAATCTAAGACATTCTAGTCTCAACATGAAGATAAAGAAGGCAAGAGAATTAAATTTTAGCTTTTAGAGTCTTTCTGGTTTTTGAATTTTTATGTGGATAAAAGACAATTTAGAGCAGAAATGAAGTGCCATGTAAAACCTAAATGAAAATATTACATTAGCTATTACCTCATGTGTGGACATGGTAACAGTAATAATTGTAATTATGTATGGTTTAGGTTTTTTATTTTTCAATAAATAGTATCCAACAGAATGAGACTACATGCTATAAGGCATTGTTATTGCAAATATTTAGGTGCATATTTCAGTTGATTCAAGTGAATTTAATAAGTTCAAAGACAGTTAAAACAGTAAAATTATAGGATGAGAACGTAACACGTGTCAGGTGGCATATAGTTTCTATGAACTCACACTAAGATCTTCCACTGGTTTTGATGTATTGCCATAACCAGAAAAGGAATAAATGACCAAATTCTTGACAAGCAGAGAGCTTGCATGGGAGACACATGCACACACACGCACCCACACACACCCACTCTTATGTATCACATGGAACTTACTGAATACCCCAGGAGGGTTTCAACAGATGCTCCTTGCTTTGGTTGGCAGCTGATGTGATAGAATGTGAACAGTAGATGGTGTTTCTCTGTGAGTTTTGCTGGTAGCTTAATTTTCACTTCTTCGTAAAAGTCAGGGGATCTGTTAAAAAAAAAGCCAAGCACATTCCCAACGTAAGTGTAAGAATGAACAAGAGACAAATTTGCCAGTTGGCTTTTAGGTGCTATGGTTATAAAACCAGATAAATTCTGAAAACAGAGCTGAATTAAACAAAGTATACATATATATACACACACATTTTTATGAACTTGAAATATTTTTATGCATTATGAATCTGGAAGTTATATTTGTGAACAATCTACAGCTTTGAATCAGAAGAAAACAGACAGTATCAGCTGGACAGATTCAGCTTCCACCTATCTCTAGGTTCAATCTCTGTTTTGGATTTTTGCATAAGTATTCTGCAAATCCTAAATCCCAAGTTTTCATTTATGAGCATGAGAACATTCCTTCAGCTCTTTTGGATCTATGAATTCATTGAAGTGAATGATCTTAAAAGTTGTGGTGCTTCTTGCTCCTGCTCCTGAATCATCATAGTCGGAATATTCTCAACTACTAAAAAGCTTCAAACAAGAAAAGTGAAGGTCGCTTCTACAACAGCCACTTATGCAAATGAATGTAGCAATCCAAATTAGATACCATAAATTGCACAAAACATAAATGTTTAAAATGGCATTCCTTGATGAACTATGTAGGGTAACTATAACGTAGAGAGATCACGGTTAATACTTCTTAAGTTATTTGAATAGATAGTAACAACACTTACTTATTATGATATGTGACAGCTGTGTATATTTCTTGGACAAATTCTGGACCTGAAGATTTCCCAAAAATTACCTACATTAAGAAGAAGAGAAAATCAGGACTACAGCACTTATTTGCCATCATCTTGTGTGAATTTTGAGACAGTACCTAAAAATTTGAAATGACTACTCAGTTTTATCTTAGCTTGTTGGCATAAATGTCTTCTTACCAAGCACCTTCCCCACATTCCATTCAGGGTAAAACACCAGGAAAATGGAGCAGACTTATTTCTAAGTCACTGACTATCTCACATCACATTCTTTAGTCATGAACTAAAAGCCTAGGAATCATAGGGAAAAAAGTTATGGTTAGCCACTTACACGTTGTCACACTGCCTTTATCCAAGTGCTAAAAAGTTAAATAAAAAGTATTTTTAGGAGTTTTGTTTTCCAGTTGTAACCGGCACATTCAAGGTGAGATACATCTCACCTTACCTTGGAGGTCCAAAGTCCCTTTAAAATCAATGAAGAAAAATGGGCATTTCTGGTGCTAGATTTGCTTTCCTAAGATACATGTCTATGGTAAGGCCTTGAAATCAAATAATTTAAAGGGAGCCCTGGGAGATGAGCTTAGACAAGAATCTCTGCATTGTGCAAGCTGTTATATACGTATTTAGAGGCAGATCACTTACAGTGGAGAGAGAAGACACATGAACTGTGTCTGTCCTAACCATTTGTCAAAACCTAATCATAACACAGGCAGAGTTTAAGGAAACCAACAATGCAATATTGTGTAAAAGAACATTCTGTGTTACAGTCACATGGCACAGCTCTAGCTCCAGAAGAAATGTAGCTTGGGAAACACTACTGATGCTCTGATTTCAGGTCCACAGGTTATGTGGAGAAAGGCTGTGAAGTATATATTAAACAATGTCAGCACACTGATAAAGGCTGGTTGGGTGATAGTCCTTCGTCCAACAGATTGTTGGAATAAAGTTTCCTCAACATAATATTTCCACTCATTGTTTTCCTTCTCCAATACATAAAATCACAGATTTTCATCTCAATGTCATTCTCAAGTAGCCAACAGCAATGTCTTGAAAACATAAAAAAAAATTCAGGCTGAAGCAGGCATCTGGGTTGGAACACGTCAAACTGAGCCTCTGAAGCTTGGTAAAGTTGAATAGAGATCTTAGAGCGAGAGATGTTGAATAACCTGAACATAGATAGGACTGCCTGCTCTGCTAGGAGTGTACATGTATACCCTAATACACAGTGTGCTTCAAACATGGAAAGCTCTACCTACACTGCATAATTGTGCATCCATTCATGCTCAGGAATGAAGATCCCAATTTTTACCTTCCAGCATACTATCTTCTGGCACTTGTGTAAACATAGTGCATACAGAGGAGTTACTCTGCAAAACACACTACATCATTCTTAAAAGGTCTCTGAAGCTCTGTGAATTTTACCCTTAGAAATTCCAGCATGATACTATGTGATATTATGTCATTCTTCTGAAAATAGGGTAGGAAAATTTAGATAAGAGAAAGCTACGTGCTTCTGGTTCCACTAGAACCATAAAAAAGTCTTTTTTGTTGTGAGTAAGGAGTATAGCCCTGCTTTAGTAAGAGAATGAAAGCTTCTCAAGCTCTCTGTGTTAGGCTTCCCAAGGCCCCACTAGAAACTGTGGTGATGGGAAGTAAATAATGACTATTAAGTTTCTCAGAATGCATGTAAACAAAAGCCTGCTAAGAAATCTCAGCATTTATTACCGGCATTGCACAGGATGGGTCTTCACCACACATAAATTGGATCTTGATGGTAATGTTCCTTGCAGAAGCCAGTCGGTTAGCAAAATTCAGCCTCTGAGGGTAAACATAGAGGAGATTTCTGGAACAAAGATAAGGAAGAATTGGTAAATGGCAAGCATTCCTGTTTGAAAATTAAGTGCACATATTAGCATCTTGCTCACTCCTCTCCCTGTCCTTCAACTCCACCTACATATTGAAAGACCTGTCAGAACTCAATTTCAGAAGTCCACAAATAAAATATAATTTCTTGGTGTGACACATAGAACATCCTGTATTTAAGGTCTCACCTACACTAAGCTATGTTCTGTTACAAACTATTATCTTTGCTTGATGTAATGAAAAGCAGGAATCTCTTGAGAATGCAGTTCCTTTCTCAGATGTGAATAATCAGATATTGGAAAGGGGAAAGAATCACTCAGAGTGATAAAAACAAGGAAATCAACAATTGAAGTTCATACATTCAAACATACAGATTACAGCAAAAAAGGAAGGCATCTATTTCTGGATTACACAAACCAAAAAGCAGTATCAATGAACCTGAGTAAATATAAATAGGAAAATTTGAAACAATAATTCTATAAGCTACCTCTTATTAGTAATAATGCTTTGAAATATAGCATACTTTGCTGTTTACTAACTTCTGTACATGAACGTATCACTAAACAAAAAGCACCTTTAATTTCTGTGGGGAATGTGACAGCATAGGTGGTCTTCTGATGTATAATTCCAGTAGAAGAGTAAAAAAAATTAATATATTTTTCTTTGGTGAAATTTATGGCAAATCTGAGATTTCAGGTAGGTATGGATTATACACAGATTCTGGAATCATGATTATGTCAATTTACTGTCTTGTTTTCCCAGTCTGATATAGGTTTCTCACTGCTTGTCCTCTGAGTGTAAGGAATGAGTAGTGTTGAAAGAAGCATGCTGGCTTTCAGTGAGAAACAATGAAGACTACTCATGAACTTTCATGATTTCTTTTTGTCTGTGGCAGTCAGAAGCTGCACACAGAATTGCACTCTCCTTATCACAGATGTCTCCTCAGTACCACTGCCAGCTGAAAAAGTCAAGCCCCCTTGGAGAATACTGTCATTAAGTCAGATAGTCCATCTTCCACATACTGTATCCCAAGACCAGGAAAACTGTGGTTTATTCTTCCGATTTCCATGTGTCGCAACATGACAGTACTGTTCAATTACACAGGCCAAGCTACTCTTTTCAACCAACATGTGCTACATGGCATGCCTTAGTAAAAGAAATTGCTTTTAACTTGCCTTTCCCTTCACTCAGAATGGTGCTTCTGCCTGTCACACTGGTGCACTCCCTTCCTTACCACCTTATCTGCAAGTTTTGCTTTGCCAAATTCTCTCCCAGATCATGTTAAGGAAAGCTAAGTGAATGAGCTAAGTGAAATATATTGGTAACCTCCACTGAATTATACTTGGGGGACTGACATATTAAATGAAGGATATTGTCAATATTACATCTGCCAGAAGCGAAGAAATACATGTAGGGAAGGCTGAATAATACAGCCATTGCTTCATTAATCTGCAGCCTAGGACAAGATTTCACAAATCAATATAATGTACCTGAGCACTGGATTTTACTTTTAGAAGTCACTTGAGATGAAAGATATGTAAAAACACAGAGAGCTCTCTGCTGACTACACAACGGAGGAAGCATTATTCCAGCAAGTACTGGACTGAAGAGCTAAAGCTTGTGCCATTTATGTTGAACCAGTTTTAGGGATCTTGCTTACATGTGTATTAAACCCATCAGCACCGAGGAAGAACAGACACAAATGCTGACTCTGGATATCCTGCAGAGATGAAAGTGATGGCTGACATCTAAAGCAGGAAGGTGCGATGATGATCAAAAAATGTTCCCTCACACACGTGTGAATTGTAAACCCACTGCTGATTCCTGCCTTTGTGCTACTGCCTGCACTCCATCCATACACTCCAAAAGCCTGAGGGGAAGCAAAGACAAGGAGCATTCTCACATGGCCGTTAGCAGGGGCATTGGGGCAGCAAATACTGCTGCCTTTTAGATAATCAGACAAATAGGATACACATAAGGACGTGGTGGGCTCCAGGAAGCAGTGCATCTCCCCCAAGGCTCTGCATTGATCAGAACTATTATAGCAACATGTCGCAGCAAATACTTCTGGTCAGTGTGATGAAATTTCTCCCCTCACTCTCCCTTCAGAAAGTGCAGCACTCTACCTCCAGATATAATCAGATGTGCTTAAAAAACAGAAGAGCTATTCAAGGGACAGCATGAGTCTACAAAAGCCAAGGCAGAACACCCAGAATAAGAACACCCTGAGAATACAGTCCCAAAGGCCAGCAGAGTCCTGTGTGAGGCACAGATGCCAACAGCTTCTGTGGGTCGGAGAATTACCCAGAAGAGTGATAAGAGACTATTTCGGAATCAGTTACATGCTGGGAAAGCTAAGCATCCCCCTAACCTGGCACAGGACACCAAATGGCAATTCTCATACAAATTTGCTGATCTTCCTACGTTTTCATGTGGCTTAGCAGTGATTTAATCACTTCCCATGGGCAAAGCAAGACAGACCTATCCTGTGCCAAAATAAAATCTATTCAGAGTTTCAAGTCTGTGACATTCTTATTTAGTGTTTGTAAATACTGCTTGTGCACATAAAAGAGTCCTTCTGTTTGTTAGATTACACCTCGTGTGAGGTGTCAACAAGTGCATCTCAACTTGTCATGAACTTCTTATGAACATTCTCAACCTTCTTATGAATATTAGGCTTCTTCACTGATGACTGTGATGAGAATTCCATACAGAGCAAAACTCAACATATGTGCAAGTATTCCCTACTGATACAAACCAGGAATGTTCTGTAGGTGAGGAGTGATGGATGAATTAACACTGACATTTAAAACTTATGGTACTAGACACAAAAGCTCATTAACCCATTAGTTAAACTTTTCAATATTTGTTGATTCTTTGACAATTTTGGTGGGGAGTCTTCAGGAAAAAAATGGTTAAAAATTAAAAAGCACCTCATAAATGCTTAACCAAACATGGAAACCCATTCTAGTCAGCCATTAACTAGGAAAATAGAACAGTGACAGAACTTCAACAAGTGGATGTGTATGAGTCATAAATTCCGTATTTTAGGATGGGTAATTTGGAAAATAGTTTGATTTTTCTCATGTTGCTAAAATTTTGAATCATCTGAAGAGCTGGTGGACAGATGTAAAACTAGACTAAAGGGCCCTTAGAAGACTCACATGTAGCAGACATGCTCTCTCTGGATTTCATAGGCAGAGAGGCAGAGAGGAGTAAATAGTGCTGTGAGAGCAATAACAGTAGTGAGACACTGTTATTCATTATTGATGAATAACCTTTCCTCACCCAAACTAAGTCAAGGATGGGGTGGAATGATTACCCCCAAAGCATAGGCCTCCAGCTCACACTACTGACTACAGCAAGTCTGAGAACATTGCTAAGTGGTTTGCAATTAAATGAAAATGAAACCGCAAAGAAAAGGCGTTTTTTTCCTCTTCCTTCAAAAATCCCCAAAGCGTTAGGTAGTGCCCCTATCACAGACAGAACTTCCTGTGCCTGGTTAAGCTGAGTTACTGCTGAAGTGATGTGACAAATCCCTCTTCCTCAGCACCAACATTTCATAGTGGCAGTAAACAGCATCATTTTCATTTATATTTAATGAGAAAATAAAATGACAAACAAACTTTAAATTATATGATTTTTCCTATTAAAAATAGAGGGGTATGAAAGAAATAAATCTTGGAATGTTTTGACAATTTCAGGGAAATATTTTTATTAAAGAAATGTAAGTACACAACAAAAAGAAGTGCTCAATTTCACAGTGCACAAAGAAAGTGGGCTGGCTGATCTCTCTGCCATAAATCAGAAATAGCATCATTTAAAATAATGGCATTACACCAGTAAAAAAAAAAGCTTGCAAGACCTGAGTTCAAAGACTATAACAGAAGGCTCCACTTTTCCTTTCACAAAGGAAAAATCTATTTTAAAAAAACCCAGAAACCAAAAAAACCCTAAACAACCAAAAAACAAAAAAAAAAAAAAAACCCACCCCAAACCAAAGCAAAAAAATCAACAATTCATTCCTCTGAAATACCTTTGACAACCTCCCCCCCACCCAGTGTCTACATGTATAGCACTGGCAAAAAAAAAAAAAAAAAGGTTTGCAGACTTATATCCAAAAATTAGAAAACATTAAATCACCTTTAAGGCCCTAGCAAGCCATGACTCACATCTATGACTAAATGCTATCAAATTGCTTAAGTAAGACAGGATGGTTTTACTTTTCAGAAGAAAGGGAATAAAATAACATGAAACACTTTGTATTTGGCTCTATTACAAATACAAAGGAGAGTATAAACTAACCCTCATGGGTTAGTTTAATGTCAGACTCAAAATGGCATTCACCATGTGGAAAACTAAGCTCCGAGTTTAACATGACAGTTAAATTAAGCAAAGGGTCATAGGGCTCCATGGAGGGGTGTGGACAGGCTGGATCATGGGCCGAGCCCAGTGGTGTGAGGTTCAACAAGGCCCAGTGCTGGGCCCTGCCCTTGGGTCACAGCAACCCCAGGCAGTGCCACAGGCTGGGGCAGAGTGGCTGCAAAGCTGCCACAGGAAAAGGCCCTGGGGGTGCTGGTGACAGCAGCTGAGCGTGAGCCAGCAGTGCCCAGGTGGCCAAGAAGGCCAATGGCATCCTGGCCTGTGCCAGCAATGGTGTGGCCAGCAGGAGCAGGGCAGGGATTGTCCCCCTGTACTCAGTGCTGGTGAGGCCACACCTCAAATCCTGTGTGCATTTCTGAGCCCCTGACTCTGAGAAGGATACAGAACTGCTGGAGTGTGTGCAAAGAAGGTCAGCAGAGCTGGGGAAGAGTCTGGAGCACAAGTCCTGTGATGAGCCGCTGAGGGAGCTGTGAGGGTCTAACTTGGAAAAAAGGAGGCTCAGTGGGCTTTAAAGATGTACAACAGAATACATATTAAGATGTATTTCTTCACCAAAAGGGCTGTCAAGCGTTGGCAGGCTATCCAGGGAAGTTGTGCAGTCACAGGTAGATGTGCTGCTTGAGGGACATGGTTTAGGGGTGGACTTGGCATGGCCAGGTTACAGTTGGACTTGATGTTCATTGGCCTACATCACCTATGTATATGAGCTGTGTCATTACCATTCGTTCACTAATTAATGTAAAGATTAACAAAGGCAACTATTATTTATAGACACTGTCTTCATTATTACAAGTTAGACTGAACAAATCCTACTTTCTCTTGTTGCCATGACTTTTACTTAGGGTGAAAATCAAAATGGAGATTTAAAAGAAAAGGTTAAGCATGTAAGGTATGAACTCGTGCTGAAAGAATGTGAATGTTGAGTGATAGCAAGCATTTCCTCTAATGTGGATGCATGTATTCAATACAGACACCCTGGCAATAGAAGGATAGTGTGAAGACACTCAAATTTGTTTTAGGAGAAGCACGAATTAATGGTTGGCATGGTGGCTTTGATACTTATTATGTCTGGTTGCAGAAGTGAGAACCTGATGAGAGCTAAAGGGAGAATATTCTGTGCAGACTCTACTGTTGTTACAGCTCAGAAACACAGTAGTTGCTAATGGTTTTTGTCAAAACCAAACCTTTAGACACTGCAAGACTGCACACTTACTGGGGCCAGACAACGAGTAGGAAAGTTAAAATTCTGTCTTATTTTTTCATTAAACTAAAAAAAGGCATCTTGTCTCACATTCATTTTCATTTCGACTTTCAATTCTATAAAAACTACTTTCCCTATAGAAATGTCTGCATTAAAGTTCTACCACTATCTAATTCCATCTTGATACACAGAGAAGACAAAAGTACCACAACTCTCTGCATTTTAGTGTACTAGTGCTGTGAGCTGCCCTCGGGAGATTGAATACCACTGCATTATGGCAGAGCTCAGGAGTAACTCCTCCAAAACTTCTAATGAGGCTATAGCCAAACTGGCTTACTTATTTCCTGCTGACACCACACTGCAAGCTGTTATTGTAAGATAAGTTTTGCCACTTCCTTTTTGCTTTCCTCTAAAACTGAGACACAAATCCAGGTGTCACCAATAGCAAAACGGATCTCTAGTTTACTGTGAAGGTGTGGACTATCTCCCCAGAATAAATTAGTTTGCCATGGTGCAGTTCTGAGTTGTACAGAACCACAAGTCTCCTTCTTCTCTCCTCCTGGGTTGGGTCAGGTGAGCAGGTGGGAGAGATGGCTGTTTGCTAATTTCCACTGCAAGAAATGAGTAAGCTTTATTCTGTGCCTTCATTCTGTGATTCCTTATTGGTAGTTTCATTTTTGCCACTAACACAATACAGTATCTAGCTACTGTTTTAGGGAACAGAAATCCCCCTTAGCATAGCATCATCTACTACTATTGTCAGAAGCTCCCTCGTCTTGACTAACACAATGGTCTGATGGAAGTCATTATTTCAAGTTATTTCTGTATCTATAATATTGCAATGCACCCCATCAGAATTACTGTCAGCTATTACTATAACACCACTCACTAGCAATGAAATACGGCACAAACATCTTGAAACATATTCTTCTGCTGTTAATTTCTTATAAGACATTCACATGTTCCAAATTATTAAGAAATAAATTATTGGAATTGCTCACTTGCATGCTACTGAGTACTGTGATCAGAATCATAACAGAACAGATTCAAAGAAATTATATTACATAGCGTAAAGTGCTCATTCATAATTAAAAAGTTCATAGAGCAACACATTATTTCCTCAGATATTCAGATGGCTCAAATTAACAATAGAAACAACTGAGCATAAAAATTTACCAGAAGTGATAAATTACAATAAAATCTACTGGAAAAAAAAGCCTAAAACCAAACAAACACATAGGAGAATAGATAGATAGATAGACAGATAGATAGATAGATAGATAGATAGATAGATACCAAATCAATGACAATTGTTAAAAGAGTTTATTTTAAATGTTATAGAAAATTTATCAAAAGACAACACAATTAGATTAGTAAACTCATTATAAACTATCATGCAGGTATTTTATCTTGTAATGGCTAGGAAGATGAAATCATCAGCCCAACACATTGTCTTTAGCCTTTTAAAAAAAATATTTTTAGTTTCTACTTCTGAAAAAACATATGAATCACATTTTTCAAAGAAATGTCAAAAATATATGTTATTTCTTACCTATAAATGGTGTGGGGAACATACACTTCTCTAATTGGGAATTCCAAAATTTCTTTGTGAGGGCGATTACGGTTTTCTGAAAATGGCTTCAGTGGGAGTAGTTCTGGCGTCAGACAATAACCAATGTTATCTGGAGCTGGGGCAATTTCCCCTTTAAGGGTTCCTTTAAAATAAAATCACAAAATATTAACAAAAATATTAAAAAAAACAGTCTATAATAAAAGAAAAATTAAAACAATATGTAAGGTTACACAGCAATGGCTCAGAAAAAAGAACTGGCTCTTGGGCTGCATGAGAAGAAAATCATAGGTACAGAAAGATACAGAGGAAGTAGCCTACACACAACCCAGTCACAATCAGGGCAACACAGAGCTTCTTAAGCATACTCTGTACTGCTTCAAAGAAAATGGAAAGAAAGAAGGAATACTGTATGCTGACAGATGTTCTAATGTCTTTCACACACAAGTAACATAACATTTGTCTGGGAGACTAACAAAAGGTGTGCTGTCTAATACAGCTCTCTCTTACTCCCCCTCCCCTCAGATTCTGCTGGGATTAATCTCTGGCAAAGTAGGCACCACCCATCAGGAAAGCTAGGCTTTCTGTGGTGAGCAGTTACACAGTTAGTACTGATAACATTTACCCCACTATAAACAGACTTTCAATTTAAATTCTCTGCTATGGTAAGTTAAAACCGTTTGGGCAGCTCAGACTTGTCATTTCTGGAAAATAACTAAAAAGGAAAAACAGCTTTGTCCTCAGTTCATATTTTTTAACTTTCCTCCACAATGCAGAAGAGGTTGAACTGTAATTTACTTGAAAAGAAAAATTAGGCTGGTCAGGTGTTTGACAGTAGCTAAACACTGCCTGTACTTCTCTTCTTTGTTAACTAATTCTGACCCTAATATCAAGCTAATATGAACTGTGTACACATTTTAATCTTTCTCTATAAAATATGAACCATTTCAAAACATTGCAGGGAAGCAGAAAGGATCCTTGAAATTTGCTTTAAAGAACTGTCTTCAAATGGTTTGAATAATAACAAAATATATCCAGTAGGCACACTGTAAATTAGGCAGAAAAAGAAATAATTTTGAAATATTAAACTAAATCTAAATTTCCATACTCATTCATGCAGAAAAAAAAATAATTCAAAAGCATTTGTGTTCAGGTAGACACCAGAAACCCAGGAAGTTCCACAACAGCACACATTATAGGCTTTTAACCCAAGTCTAATAGGTTTTGGGTTTGGACTTTTCAGAACAGTTTAGGGGAGAAAAATACATGTAACAACTTCCATCCAAAACTAATTATGTACCTGGTACAGTCTTAATTCTTCTTTGTAAGGAAGATGATCTTTTGAAATCAGCTAAAAATTTAAACAGATCTTCATCACTGAGCCTGTCTCCTTCCTACCAAGAGAAAGACAAAAATCAGTACCTTTGTAACAATACTTCATAACATGGACAAAAGGTTCAGGAGTGAACCATGTCCTTAAGGCATCCAAAGCAAGTGGATTACTATTTACTTGACTGGGGTTGTCCTCTGTCCCCACACAAATATAGCTGGTAGCTTTTCCCAACACAGTTCATAGTACATTGATAAAAAAATGTCTTATGAAATCAGACGTAAAGAGAATACAGTACTTGTTTAAAGAAGGTGTTACTGTTCAGAGGCATTGCTCTGAAGTTTGATGCTGGATAGTTATCCTCTGAGTTGAAACCTCTCTCAGAAAGCCTTCTTGCCTGCAGCAGTGTTGCCTTCTTGTCACTACTGGAACCTTTCCCTTCAAAGAGAAATTAAATGTATCATCATCTTGTTTTTTGCTTTTTGCTAGAGTACAAAGATTCCCAGAATACACTAGAAAACTGCAGAAAAATCTCACCAGCATCAGAGGATAGAGCACCTAAAACATTCTGCTTCTTTTATTTCTAGCTAAGTGAAATAGTGGAATACTAGGACACACCTATTGAAGTGACATTATTTCTGTTACAGAGCAAATGTTTATTTAAATTTTTAGTTCATGGGTTACAAAGCATATTGAACAATGGTCCTGCCTACCAAACTGATACGTTTGGTATCTTGATTGCTCAGTATTGCTAGCTAACTCCATAGGCAAAGAAATTTTACTTCTACAAAGCCAGTGTTCAATGAAAAGTGGGTCTAAACCATGAAAGAATATTTAGCAGACATAAAAAATATGCAGAGACAACATGGTGAGCACAATTAATTTGTAAGTGTCTATAGGACTGCAAAGGAAAGCTGTCAAGACATGAGTTTGAATCTGTGATTCACTTTTGATGCCAGAGTGAATAACATTGTTTCCTATACCCAGTCCCACTGCAGAGCCATTTTGCCTTACTTAGAAAAGTTAGACAAGTACCATTTAAACCTTCAGCTTCTTGTATTTCTCGTTCAAGTGTTGAAAAGTTGAAATAACTAGCTAGGCTTATGGGAATCCAGGCAAATGGCATTCTGTATTTCCCCAGCCTCTGACAAAAGGATTCCGCTTGTGCTTTCAGTTTTTCAATCTTTTCTTTTGTCTGAAACAAAGAAAATATTGGCTGTTTCAAAAGCAATCAGTTATTCCAATGCTACCATACACAAAAATCTAAGTAAGATATCCACGGTTCAGTAAATAATTTGCATTGATATCTCATATTTTCTTGCTATATCACGGACAGAACTGTAGCTGTTTTGATTTGCACATTCACTTCAATTCCTTTTTAATGAGTTCATTTGTATTATAGAAATGTAAAAAGCCAAATCAATGGCTTTCCACAATAATATTCAAATTCAGAATGAACAATCACCATGAAATGTTAGCAGGTTCTACTTCTTTCATCAGATACAGAAAAAAAATTCTATTGAAAGCAATATTCTAAACGTGAGACGTGGAAGCCTGGCAAACACTGTCAGTGCATTCCAGGGAAGTAAATGACCATGAATTCCTTGAACAGAACTCACATTATCTATGGACAACAGTACTGAATGGGAGAGCTGCACACTAAAACAGGCCATCTGCCCATCCAAACCAACAGTATGTCTCTGAGGTACAAGTATTTCTGCTAATTCTACATTTCAGTCATTTCCTTTGCTCACCCCCATCTGCTTCATGACTCAAGACTGTGTCAATATTGATTTCCAAAGGGGTCAGTAACAATAATGCACCTGGTCTTCTCCTGATTTCTTTCTGTCAGCCACAGACATCAAACTTCTTGCACCATGGATGACTAACCAGCTTTTCCTCCAGTGTTTTTGCTATTTCATCCTACTTCAAAGAGCCTGTTGTTTTTGTTTGGTTGGTTGGCTGGTTTTAGCACACATTTTTTGATCTAAATATTCTTTACAGTTATTTATTTACCTTGCCAGCATCACTTTCTTTAAGAACCATGTAGGGTTCTGCACAGTCTCCAATTTCTCCTTGCTGAAGCACTTTTTCTATCTACAAAAAGCAATACAATCAGATGATTAAAGAAAAAAATGTCATCCAAATAGTAACGTTGTTTCTCTAGCAATTTGAAAGAGTTTGCCTAATATATAACTGTATATAATTTCTTAAAACTGTCTTTATGGAGTAACTGATGCTAAACCTTCTAGTTTTCCATCTGTTAGAAAGCAGAAAATATATATGTGACAACACAGTCAATCACTTACTACTGCGTTTTCACTGAAATAAGGATAATTAACACATTCCAAATGAAGTGGTTCAGGCTAACTCAGAATTAAGCAAATAAAATTATGCAAAGTTCACTAAACCAATGCCAAAAAACCTCCACAGAATGTCAATAAAATTTTTGGAACTGCCTTATTTCACTATATTTTTGATTTCCCTTACGCAGAGATAGGAAATTCTACGTACTTAGTAGAACTGGTACATGAGATAATAATATAACTTCGTAGCTTGAAATGAGATATACCACTGGACACCTGCTCACACACTACTATTAAAAACTGTCATAATTCATCTCATCTAGACAAAAGCCATGTTTGTCAGTTCCATGAGCTCAGACAACAGGAATAGGCAGAATGGTATCAAAGTAGTACTCTAACATACCTTTATTACCAGATATATATCTGGTGAGGGATAAGTGACAGAAAATATTGCTGATCTTGCCTGAGTAGACAAGTCAATGCAGGGTGTATGAGAACGCAAGAATCCCCTTAATGAATCAGAATTGAGGTCACAATGAAAATTTTCCGAGATCTTGAAAAGAAAAAAGGGGTTAAAATATGTTGTAAAGCAAAAATGCCTAAAATTTTATTTTAAAGCAAATCAAAAGTTGTAACTACAACTATAAAATAAGCAATTGCAAGCATGTGACTTACTAAATAGCAAGAATCCTGGATCAGACTGCGTGTGTAAAAAAGTAGCACGTTTTGTGTTAATTTTTCCTAGGTTACTACTCTGAAGATAAAAACCCAGGCCAAGTGAACAAAAATATTATATATACATTTACCTTTTTTCTTTCCTTTATGTCATAGAGAGCTATGCACGCAAACAAAGGTTCTATCTCTATATCAAACCTGTTAGGGAAAGACACACAAGACACTGATTGACACTGCAGTCATATGGCAATGCATAATAAAAAAGAGCATGCTTTTTTTTTCCCTGTTTATTAAGTTGTGCTGGCTTCAGCTGGGGGAGAATTGATTTTCTTCAGAGTTAGGCTAGGGTTCTGGATTTGTACTGAACACAGGGTTAATAATATAAAGATGTTTCTGCTGTTGCTGAGCAGGGCTTGCCGAAAACTAAGGCCTTTTCTGCTTTTGGTACTCCTCCAGCTGGAGAGGAGACGAGGGTGTGTGGGAGACTGGAAGGAGACAAAGGTAGGACCCCAAATAACCAAAGGGATATTCCAGATCATGTGGCACCATGCCCAGAATACAAATAGGGGGTAAAAGGAGCAAGGGGGGGAAATCTGGACTGATGGTGTTTGTCTTCCCAAGTAATATTACATGTGGACTTGCCCTCCTGGAGATGGATGAACACCTGCCTGCCATTGGGAACCTGTGAGTTAATTCCTTGTTTTCCTTTGCTTGTCTTTGTGCCACTTGCTTTCCCTATTAAAATGTCTGTGTCTCAAACCATGAGTTCTCCAGATTTACTGTTCTGATTCATTCCCCAGTCCTGCTGATGGAGGAATGAGCGAGTGGTTGTGTGGGGCTTGGATGGTGGTTGGGGTTAAGCCACAACGGAAGACCGGGACAGCAATCACCTTTTTTTTTTTTTTTTAAGTATATAATCTGGGTTCACTCCCAATACTTTTTCATCCTGGCATGTTAAAGACTTCTGCAAAGATGGATATAGAAAAAATTCTCTGCTACACTAAGAAAGAACACTTGAGCAGTGAATGCTGTTGTAGGGGACAGCTTCGGTGGTGCAACAAGGTGTGCGCTGTACACTGTTGTGAACTCAGAAATGGTGAGCAGTGCTTGTGAAGGTTTACTTACTTCAGAGTGTGGAGTTTCAGCAAAATCCTGTTGCCCAGATGTTCCTTTGGGCGATCTGGCACTGGTCGTATCTCCACTACATCTTCCTATCATTAAACAGTCATACTCAATTAAAACAACTGCAAATTTACACACTTGCATAAAACACTTACATGACAGTAGCTAAGCCACTGCTACAGACTAGCATCTTCCCCCCTCGGTGGGCAGTTAATGTCCCCAGAGATAAAAGGAAACAGATTTATTATTTCTGAATATTTACATCCCTGATCACTAAATGGCATTTACACCAAATATTTACAGCTGTGGACCCCAAGTGCAAGCTGCTATGAAAGCCGACACCCTGACATAGCCGTATCACCATCATATAGCTTGGCCCACACTGAGAGCAGTGTAGTGTTTATCTGCTGTGGTGCGGCTTTAACCTCGGGCACGCTGGGACAGCCAGCTGGGAGAGAGGAGCAGGGCAGCCGGGCTCCGGCTCACCTCATCCACGGCGGGGTAGAGGGCGAGGAGCTCGGCGTGCCTGTTGGTGCGGCGCGCCTCCTCGTTCAGCCGCTCGAACTCCTCGGCGCTGGCGTGCCGCAGCAGGTGCTCCAGCCGCGGGTCCGGCTGCAGGCTGCGCAGCTCCGGGTCCGAGCAGGCCGCGCTCGTCCTCGAGGCCTCCTCCGGGACAGCAGGAACGTGCTGGGGTCCCACCTGCTGGAAAACAGGAAAGTGGCAAGGTGTGGCTTGGGCATCAGGGTGTCACAGAATGGCTCTTGGTGAGCTGGCAGAGGGGATTTTAATGCCTCCTCTGCCATGAAGCCTAATGGCCAGCATGGTGCTCTGCCTGATGCCATCACACATCACAGAATCACAGAATATGCTGAGTTGGAAGGGATCCACTAGGATCACAGAGTCCAGCTCCTGGCCATGCACAGGACCATCCCCAAGAATCACACCATGTGCCTGAGACCATTGACCAAACGGTTCTTGAACTCTGTCAGGCTTGGTGCTGTGGCCACTTCCCTGGGGAGCCTGTTCTAGTGCTCAGCCACTCTCTGGGTGAAGAACCTTTTCCTGATATCCAGCCTAAACCTCCCCTGGCACAACTTCAGGCCATTTCCTCAGGTCCTGTCACTGGTCACCACAGAGTGATCAGTACCTGCCCCTCCTCTTCCCCTTGCAAGGAAAAGGTGAACTGCAATGAGGTGTCCCCTCAGTGTCCTCTTCTTCAGGCTGAACAGACCAAACGACCTCAGACCCTTCTCATACGGCTCCACCACAAGGCCCTTCACCAGCTTTGTGTCCATCCTTTGCATGCTCTCCGATGGCTTTCTGTCTCTCTTATACAGCAGTGACCAAAACTGTATACAACACTCAGGGGGAGGTTACACCACATGCTTCTTTTGAGTGAAGCTGCTGTATTTGATTACGTTTCCAAAGTGAAGAAAATGTACCTGAAAAGTTGCATCGCCAGAATCCAATGTTTCTGATTCAAATGTTTGTTTTTGAAGCGTTTTGTGAAAATCTTTTCGGGATCCCTTGTTTTTCAGGCTACAAGTATCTGAATTCCCTTGATTTCTTTTATGGAGAAGCCCAAGAAGGTCAGGATAACATGAGGAGGTGTTAAGGGAAAATAAAACAGAAAAGACAAATTAAAAATTATTTAAAAACTGAAAAGATTGTTCTGCAAAAAGCAGTGTAGCACAGCTTCTATGTAAAACCTGACAACTTTCACAACTTTAACATGTTTTTATGCACCATTGTGACTCTATAATGTATATTAAGAACAGTTTAAAAGGAAAAAAAGATAATTCAGATAATTTTTCTACAGAGTATAGGTCTGAGACAGCAGGAAAACCTATCCTAGGTACAAAATCTGGTCTGATCTCCTCATCAGACATGGTGATTATTTCAGTGACCTTAAGAACACGGATCAGGATCACTTATCTCTTGGCTGGCCTCTTCAATTATATACATCAAATCTTTTGCTGCTCTTATCCTGGACCTAACTAGTATCCCAAGCTATTTCCATGCAACAATCTACAACTTCTAGAAAAACGCCTGGTTTTGAAGAGGGCTATTTCTGTGTGCCAATGTAACCCTTCAGGTTGGCAGCTTTGAAAAATTCTTCTCAAATTTCAAGTTACTTTTTTTTGAGGCAGCTTGAAAAAAAAACAGCAGGTACCCTGAAAAAAAGGTGTTAGATGCATCCAGAGCTCTGTTTCTTTCACTTTAGTATGCAATTTGCTAAATCCTGTGATGGTCTTTTTTGTAATCAATCTCCTTATTTACAACATCCTGCTTCATTCATTTTCCTTTCTGTGATACTCCCAAAGAAATGACTGAGCATCTGAATACTTTCATAAAGAAGACACAATAAGCAATTATTGATCAGGGAGACACCTTTTTATTACATTTTGGGAGTAACTGAATTATATGCTCTGATGTGTTTTAATTTTAATTGTTTGCATTTTAATCGTTTGCCAGTTCACTGCAATGAAAACTGGTCATAAAAAGACAATCCCAGCTCTCCTTGGATGTGACCTTGTTTCGGAACCACTGTAATTATCCAGAATGGAAGGCAGAAATTCTGCATGACTTTAAGACGTGTAAGAATCTTGTTGTATAGATTTTTTTTTCACTGCCTCTGGTGGCAAACAAATGATTAATGGAGGAAATTTATGTACCTGAGTTCACATTTTCCCTGTGGTGTGAAAACTACCCTAAAGATGCCTTTCCCCGTAACTACTCCCGGAATATTTATTTATACCACTTATTTATTTTGAAAAGCATTATAGCAATTAAAGCTCACCAAGTGGCAAACCATGGTTTTAATACACATGTCAATTTAATGGGCACACACTGAATTAAGAAAATGAGATGAGGAAAAAACCCAAAGGACAACTGAAAGGAGAAATAGGCACAGGAACAAGCTACCCATTCAGCCTCCTGCAAGGCCACATGGACTCCAGCTGTGCTCAGCTTTTCTGCCACATACCTCTCTACCCTGGGGCCTGAGAATAACCTCTGCTCATGCCACCCACTGCAGACTCCTCAATCTCCTGTTCTGAACCTTCGCATTCATGAGTGGATCAAAGTCACTCACACACTTGTCTCACCCATAGCTCACCAGACAATGTATTTAGCAACCTCTTCTATAACATCTCTCAAGTAGGCAGCTACAGTTTTTCCAGCCTTCCTCAAAACAATGGAAACAATTACTTTTTTCTCATTTTTCTCTTGAAATCTTTTCTTCTGCTCACACTTTTTTTAAAAGAAAAAAAACCTGTCCAAGCATAACATGAGATTCCCAATATCAATCTATCACTGGATTATGTGACACTGCAGCATATTTGGTAGTGGTTTGTTCTTTGCAATTTTAATAACTTGCTTGCATTGTTAGCCAAAGCTACCAAAGCTCAGCTCTCTGGCAGAGTCCACCATCATGTTTACCACAGAGTCAACTGCTCAATAAAGATTTTGAATGCAAATTTACCTCACCCGAATCAATGAAACAGTAAAACACTCAGCAAAACTTTCCACATATGTATGTTTCTATGGCTCCATTCACACTTCTACCAGCACACAGAAATGCAAAAATAGCCATGTTCTATTTTTCACTTCACCTACTTTACTGCTTACTCCCTTCTCCTGTGCTCAAACAAAGCTGCACACTGGCTCTTTACAGCATACAGAGCAGCACTGTGTGAAAGAGCTAGTGCCTCTGCTCTGAGTGGTGAGGGAGGAGAGCCAACAAAACCCACTAGCCTACTTTTAGTGACTCACTGCAGAGCAGTTCTGAGAATTCAGTTTCATCAGCACCCCTGGAGGAAGTCTCTTAATAAGCCCCAGCAGCTGCACCACTGAGGAGCACAAGCTGCACAGTTAAACAGTGCAAATTCCTCTGCAATCACCACTGTAAACCCATAAGGCACTGGCTGTTGATGTAAATCAGAAAAACAGAGAGTAACAAGGGTGAGTGAAGAGGCACAACAAAATTGCAGCAAATGTGTCAGCACTCCACCACCTGCTGCTCTTTCTGCTTTTCAAGAGCTGGGCATGAGTGCAGGAGTGGATGAAGAGGAAGTGCTATGGACAAAACAGGGCTCCAAAAACCTCTTTCTGAAGAACAGCATGAGGTGATGGGGAAGGAGGCAAGACATCCCACAGACTCCCCTAAGAGTCTGGGAACAGACATCCTGCAACAGAGAGCACTGAATGAGAGTCCCCTTTGCATTTTACATATGAAACAGTATAGGACAGAATAAAATAAAATAAAAAAAAAATATAATGAACTAGACTAAAGGAAATGAAGCACTTATAATGACTACAGGCCCAGCTCTCTGTGTTGAATTACACTGAGCTCAAGTGCAGAAATCATTTACTGATATAAAATAGTAAATTTGGGTATAACACAGATAATCCTATGAAGACACTCAGTCACTGCTGGGAAAGACCATAATCCTTGAGTTTTCAGACACATTTGGAAATCAAATCATATTGAATTTTCAGGGCATGAATAGGTTAAAAGCATGCAAATATAATCTTTATCACTGTTATCTTTCCTTTTAGTGGGATCAAACAGTATTAGTTTTCCTGACTAAGAGAAATCATCACTACAGAGGGTTGATGTGAATTTCTTCCCATCAACTTCTCATCCGTTTACAGCCTGAATTAAGAAGCAGATGCTACAGTATTTGGCAATGCACACCATCTCAAACAAAACAATATGGTTATTTATACTACTGAAAAGTCAGTTCTTATCTTCAATCACTGACTAAAATCATAATAATTTAGGATTACTTGTAAGAGCAAGCATCTCCTCTCTGATAAGTAAGATGAAATGTACTTTTTATTTTATTTAGTTTTATCTTCCTTACTTTCGGTTCACAATCAGCCACTCACGGGTGTAAGTCTGAACACAGTCTTTGACGTGTGAGTCCAGTTCAACCCTGTGGAAAAAGCAACATATTTCAGCTCCTAAGTCACACTTTCAGGACAAATAAATTTATCTAAACATGCTAGTCAGATAAAGGCCTCTCTGTTAGTCCTCTCCTGTGTATTTATTTTACTGCTAAACTATTGTTTGAGGTTTAAAAAAAAATCCTCTGTACTGCATGAATTCCCTTATGCAGGTTTTTGGTACTGTTCTGATAAACATACAAGCATACATTTAACAGAGAAGAGGTAACCACTTCCTACACTATCTATTTATAAATATAAGAGTGACATTGCTATAAAATACAGTAAAATTAAATAAATTACACAACATAACCAACCTACTGATTTTCAAAACTTGATAACAAGTCTCAAGATATAGAAATATTTTTTTAGAGGCCTCAACTCCTGGACTCTTGCAAATACCGAGTTTTTATGTATGTGCAATTTTCTCTTCTCACAGAAACAAAGAAAATCTTAAAAAGGGACCCCCTTTAGAACTTAAAGTTTAGAACTTGAAGCTTAAAAAGCTTCTAATCAGATAGGATAATAAAACTTTAAGTTCTAAGAATACCTTATAATTTCATTTTCTCTTTTCCAAATAAGTCTCCTTTAATGAAGGGGGTTGTCAGTGCTCCTTGATAGCCTGGATACTATTTGGAACTACAGGTCTTTCAGCCAATGTCCCATGAACTTCACATCATGATGCTATGGCATAATTCCCCTGTGCCCATTCTTAAAAATTTTAATGACCTGTTCCAAAATAATTTGTAGCATTCTCCAATCCAAGTGAGTAAAAGAGTAGGTAGGATACACATTCAATACAGGAACAGGTGAAAGGTATGATGATTTTTAACACTTTCCACATAGAACTCCTGAGAGATTTGCAGCTGGTTACCGAGGCTGGCTAACAGCTTTTTTGGGTTTGTGTGTGCACGGTGGGACAGAGCCTTGGCTGATGCCAGGCTGTCGAGTGCCCCTGCCTCTGGTGGCTCCTGCCTCTGCATCAGGTGGGAGGTGTGTTTGCTGGCAGGCAGCACATTAACCCAGTTTGGTCGGTGGTACCTGTTTCCTGTTCTCTGCACACAGAAAGATCAAAGACTGCACTGCCTGCAGGCCCATCCTTGGTTCATGCCCCTGCTGTGTTCTCATCCCTAACACATCCTGGCACTCTTGATCAGGATTTTCTATAAAAACACCAATATCAATTATATCAATGTGAATGGCTAAGTGGCAAGCTGCTGTAAAAAAATCTGCTGAAAGCACATTTGTTGGTATTGACTATTTGAGCTTTGTCACAGACTCCTTATAGAACATAATATATAACGTAATAACTTTGTGGTGCAAATCAGGCTTAAAACTGATTCTACAGCATGAGCCTGCATGGTCTTCTACTGGAAAAACAAATAAATAACTGCTGTTTTAAACATCAGGCATGGTGGGAAGTAACCGTGGAAATAGGTAAGAAATGGCCTTATTTTAGATGTAATTTCAAACGTTGAATAATTATTTCAATATTTTTGTCCATTGTTTAAATAAAAGGTTACTTCAAGCAAAAAATCCCATTCATTGTCTCCCACATCGATTCTCTCTCAAATCCACAGAAAAAACAAGAATAGCTTGTAAAGACTGGGACTTTTCTATAAATAACTTCAATTGAAAATCACGTGTTGTGAAAATATTAGAAGCTGTGTGATTCAAAGAGTTCTCAGGTAACCTAGCATGGCATCTCATCTCTACATCTATCTTTATTCTCCTTCTTGAGAAAAGCACTGGGCCAAGAAGAATCTTGCTGACTGAAACCTTGCTTAGAGAGAGGATTTTCAACTAGTCTACAGCTGGCAAAAATTGCACAAGCTGTGCTTCCCTCTTAGCCTCATTGTATTTGGTGTGTCGGGCAGAAAACACTGAACAAATATTTCTGTTACATAGGGCTCTAGTTTGAACAGCTGGCTGGTAAAAATTAGAGCAGCATGTATCAACTTTTTCAGGAACAGAGAGGGATGCAGGTCTACCCTGTGAGCAAAGACAACATAAATGAAGCCAATTTGTCCCTCAGCGTGGCAGTTCAGCACAGCACTGAATATAGCCTGTGCTGTTCATTTCCTGGATACGCTGTAAGGAGCCAGCCTCCATGCCAAACACACTATATAGTTAGCCATCTCTGCTGATGTAGCAGTTTGGGACTAAATGGTGCTGACTTCATATTATCTCACCATTATTCCTTGCAAAACTCAACAGGTCTTTGGAGTTCTACCTAAAGGTACCATTTATAGTGAAACAGTCTCTGAGGTGTATTTTGTATACATTGCATAGCCTTTCTAATAACACATCAGAAAACTCCCTGATGAATTTTCTCATTCTGAAAAATGCTTTTGTTCATAGCATGCCTGTTTTTCAAACCAGCTTAAATATTTGCAGGACCATTGAGCACCAGTATCACCACAAGCTACCTATATAAGCTGTTTAAAACAGGGTAATTATTTCTTCAATATCAGCCTAAAACCACATGTGACTTCTACACTAGAAATTAACACTTATTCCCCTTCCCAAACCTTGTGAAGTATGAACCATTTCCTCCCATTTATGCAAGACAGGTACTGAGAAAGAGATTCTTAGTGATCTGATCAATGCCATGTAACACACAGCTGGCAAAAAACCCAAAAAACTCAATACTGTTGTTGTTACATGATCAGAATAAACTTTTATCTCTGGCATTGCAGCTACAAAAATTATGTTTCATACTATCCTCCTGTCCTTCTTTACTCGTCTTCCTGTCGATGCCTACCTCACTTGTGCCGCTACCAAGGAAGCTGTGTAAAAACTTGCATAATTTTAAGTGTGCAGACAAGCCTAAAAGAGCCAGTGGCAAAGTTCAAACATTTGAAGTTCAACTGTGTACTGGCTGGATGGGTGGCAGAGTGATGTTGGATCAACATCTTCAAAACCATTTTTAACAATTCAAAACTAAGTTAAATATTTTTGCAGCATTTTGGAGGGAGAGAAACTTTCCTTACCCATCTTCTGGCATAGAGGGTTGCAAAGTCCTGCACTCTTTAGGTGTAAAGACAACATCCAAATCATCTTCTGGAAAATCCCCAAGTTCTTGTGCTAGATCTAAGTTCAAGTTGTTCAGCTGCGTCATCAGGAAGCCTTCAAAATCTACTGGGTCTACTGCATCATAAAATGAAGGCTAATGAGAAATAAAGAAGCATTTATTTTAGCAACAGAAGGTTCTTCTTGATAGTGTAATTTAGGCTTATTTATTTGCCTATTGTAATTCCCATTCTTTATTACACATCAGAAACAAACATCTAAACTTCTAATCTAGAAACAAGGATATAGGGGAGATGAACAAAACAGCAGTGACAGGCAATGCTAATGGGCAGGAGACAGCAGACAAAACACACTAGGAGTAACAAGGCCAAGTCTTGGAAGTTACTCCAAGTTACAGAGCTAAGGACTGCAGTTAGTGCTGTAGTTGCTGCCATCATGAAGATGCACTCATTTGAGGCACTGTGCCTGAAAAACACTAATAGAAATGCTCTGTCCTTTCAACTGCAAACAAAATTGAGGACAATATATACTCAAAATCATAAAAAAATACTATTTTTCATCTCTGAATATTACTGGATTCTGTATTATTGGAGTTCTTAGTTTATTGTATTTTTCAAGGGTTTGTACAGTGCTTTTGCAAAAGATTACATGGAACTACTAAAGTTATTACTGCAAACCATAGATATTTCCCATTTCTACAGTGCACTGCATTGCACCTTGATAGACAGCAGTTGTATCTCATTATATTTAATTAGCCATTCTTAAACAGAAGGTCCATTCAGAAAAAAGTTAAACAACTACAAGCTGTACGACTTAGCATGCTTTTTATCTGTTTAGTGTCAAAAACAGAGGCAGAAACTAGTTTGATTAGGCACCTAGAGATGTTCTACATACAAATAAATGTAACTTCATGTATTAAAACTGAAAATTATTTTACTTGTCATGTAACAAATAAAAATACTCTGTATGTCTTTGGGAAATGCAATATTTGTCCAGTTAAGTACAGAGACTAGAATCTTTTATCATTGATTTTCTTGACAAGTAAAAAGTAGATCTAAAAACTACAGCTTTAGAAAAATCTATAGTTTATTTTCTGTGTGTTCCAGAAAGGTTGGTGACACCTCATCACTGTAAAAGTGAAGAAAATTAGTTGCAGCATTAGAATAATAGCACTGGAATAACTTATTTACTATGAGGAAGAATTCTAGAAAAACCAGCTAATAAATCCTCCTTTCTGTAAAGGCCAAGGATTGCATTGCACTGATTAGCCCAGATATGTTTCACAAGGCTGTCTTCTGAAGCTGCCAGCAAAAAATACATCTGTGGTGCTGCTGATGCATTGTGGGGAAAAGAAGGCTTCCAATGTCCCTGGTATCAACACGCCTTTATATTCCATGATATTCTGCCTATTGTCTCATCCAATGTGTTCTTAAGCTATCCTCCTTATACTCCAGTGTAAAAACCTGTGTGTCAAAATAAGCAAGTCTTCCCTCATATTAATGCTGAGGCCTGCTCATGCAAGGCTTTCATGGAAGTCAACTGGAATTTCACCAGAGCATGAAGTGACTCCAGTGACACCATCATTGTCTCTACAACATCAGGGATTTTAGCTCAATGGGACAATGAGAAATTTCTCAATTTATGAAACACACATTGAGACTCAAAAATGGCAAAGCTCCAGTAACTTTGAACTAAAATGGCTCTGAACTTAATATGCTGCATCAGCCCCAGTAGAAAAGAAGATGTGTTAAAAACAATAATTAGTAAATGCAAGCTTTGGAACCATTTTAGTTCTGGACATATACTTGAGGAAGTTTTTCAGATTAAAAAAATCCAGAAATATCTTGCAGAAAGTTAAGCATATTTGGAAGAAATGTGCTGGAAACACCTAGGAGCTGCTAACCAGTTTAAACTTCTGAAAAAAATCACATATGTGCTAAATACTCCTGCAAATATTTTAGTAGAGACCTTTGAACCCAACCAAGTACCACCCTCTACCTCAGGTTCCTCTTTTAAAGGGAAACTATATTGGTTTATGCATAAACACTCCTCTGCCTGTACATTTAAGGCATCGACTAAATTACCAAAAATTTCTCTGGGAAAAGTCTTTCCCTGTCTTTGCTCTTTTTAGCCAAAAGGAAAACTTAACATTACCAGCAAGTCCATCAAATTATAAGGCAGTCAGTGGAAAAAAAATACTCTGCTGGCTTTTCATTTAAGCACTATCTCTGGTTTGCACCCAGTGTAGTGCTGAAAATGCCAGATCAAAAGTGATGAGTAAACAATAAACCTTATTTGCTATTTTTTTTTTATTAATTACTGGCATAATATGGTTGAAGGTCATTTACTGTACTGTCAGTGGGTAAATCATAGCATGTTAATATATAGATATATAAATAGGTCTGTATAGCAATTTTTACATCTAAATAAAGAAATAATATGTAATAAATATAAATATATATTACATATATTTTGATCTTATAGAAAAAGTAATTCACAGAAGATTAAAGTAAAACACAGCATAAAGTATATAAAGGTGCACTACATCTTTTCAGTTGCTGAAGATACAATGTTTTGCATGCAAAATAGTTTTGCCTAATTCAATCTAATTTTTAGTTAACCATTACACTTCCTTTCAGAAGTAACAATAACCTTTAATTATTAGAAATATGTGCTTTTGACTATTGTAAATTAGACAACACAAATGTAAAAAAAGGTAGTGTAAAAAGTAAATGCAGGTGGAGGGAAATGATCTCCTTAACAACTGGTGCAGCTTTTCAAAGGAAACACAGAAAATGGCTTAAATAAGAAGCCAGCGCTCCTTTTTGCATATCATAAAAACGTGCAAAACGATTTTCGACAGAAAATGCCAGAAACCATTACTGCAAACATACCTTTTTTAAGGATGATGAATTAGAGGCATGTAGACAGTGACAGCACACACAAAATGGCAGCTACGGCATAACACTTGGTAACTGAAATGCTACCAAGGTTTTTGGTAGCAGAAGCGGTTGTCTGCGTGCAGAAGAAGGGACCTGGCCTCGTCAGGCTGAGTAACCACAAGGAACAAGTTAAAGATCACAGTGCCTCAAATTAAGGAAGTGAGTAGTGGCAGGAGGCCCTGACACAGGAAGCAACCACTTGCATCTAGATTTTCACAATCATTGGTGCACAAAGACTCTTGCTGCTTCTAATTATCAGACGTCACAAAAATAATCAGAAATTAAAAGGAGAGGGGTCAAAATCATAATCAGTTTCTTTTATGGTATAGTATGTTTGCAGAATACTCATCTTCCTGAAAGGCAATAAAAAGATCTGGCATTTTTTCCCTTTGTCATAAGGGCACTGTCATATGATCTGACTTCTTTAGAGGGTGATTACATATGGAAGGCTGAAGATGATTTGGAGACACATAACAGTTGACTCAATTATGTCTATGTCAATTGGGACATGCAGCATTTCTCACTTAACACGCACATTCTACAGCACTGAAAAACAGCCGGCATGTTGCCCCGGCTGCTGGGTCTGGAAACTGTATTAAGTTGAGCTTTTTGAGCCTGTACTTTTCTGGGTATTTTTTGTCTTTATTCATTGATCTGTGGTGGTTTTGGCATGAATACAGTTGATTTTTCTTCATAGTAAATATTATGGGGCTATGTTTTGGATTTGTGCTGGAAACAGTGTTGATAATGAAGTTTGTTTTCATTATTGGTGAGCAATGCTTACAAGAATCCAAGGCCTTTTCTGCTCCTCATACCACCCCACCAGCAAAGAGACGGGATGTACAAGAGGCTGGGAGAGGACACAGCCAGAACAGGTGACCGCATCTGACCACAGGATATATCAGGCACACGAAATCATGCTCGGTATATAAAACTGGGGGAAGAAGGACTACCACTCAAAGCATTTACTTGAAGAAATTGTTGAATGTTTCCATCAGGGAAAGAATGTAATATACTCCAACACTTACTAATTAAATTTGATTCATATTAATATGTAGAAGGATTATCTATTTCAGGCTCCAAGGAACATTCTCATGTCTCTCAAAGGCATAATTTCCTCAGCTCACTGTTGGTTTCTCGGCTGTTTTGATGACCCGGGAAGGCTCGGGATGGCCTTGGGCAGCCCACGTGCCAAAGGACGAGAAGAGGCTTCAGTTTTTTTCTCGGTCTTCAGTGTTTATTAGTTTTTTATCTAAAAGATTTTCTCTCGGCCCGACAGAGGTCTGCACAGCAAGCCAGCCATGAGCACACTGAGAGCCCCCAGGGCGGTCACCTGTCTTTATACTCAAAACTACGTATACAATATTTACCTATTTCCCCCAATACCTTTTACCCTTATTGACCAGTACACCTTTAGTAATAACCAATCCCAAAGTGCCAACATCACCACAGAAGATGGAGGCTAAGAAGAAGAAGAAGAAGAAGGACAGGACATGCCCCAATTCCTCCGTCTTACTTCTCTAGACCCCCCTGTACAAAAATCTTAAACCCTGTGTCTTACACTCTAATTAACTTATCCCTTCACCATTTACCCCAGTGAGATCCTCCCATCCTCATACAGGTGTCGTCTCCTGTGCAGGATCAAAGTCCAGCCACCAGACACTTCTGGCAACATTCCAGGACCTCCGAGCCCCCCAAGGGTGGTCTCGGTGACTCGGCACATCAGTCCTGAGGTGCTGAGATCCCACAGCTCACCAGAGAGTATTTTTAACAGTTTCAGGTAGAAGCCAGTGAAATGCAAGACAACTTAAAAGATCATTTAATTTACCCTAAAACAATTAAGCAATGTACATACCAAACCTGTGTAAAGACAATAAACACAGAACTTACCAGATTAAATGTAGAAAAGCCAGGGGTACTTAAGCTTCGTTGACAGGACTGTGCAAATCCTGGTTGAACAGTAAATTGCTTTCTTATTTCTGCAGACGAGTGCCTTTAATTAAGCAGAGAAAAATCCTTATAATTACAATTATCCCTTTACAAAATTCCAAATGCCAGCATTTAGTCGATTTGGTCTCCAGTCTTGGTGTTTAGAAATATATATTTATAATGATCTAGGCTCTTCTTGGTTTGCAGTTGATGCAAATCTCATAAAACATTTGCAGTCCTATATAACTAAGATTCTGTCACTCTTCCAACAGATTTTTGCAACCCTCACCACTGGGAAATGCTGTGCAAGAAAGAATAACCTTGGCCTGAAGTAAAGTGTGACTGCAACCTTCATAGCATTACTTGCGGATTCACATCTGCAAAGCAAAAATACATTAATAAAGTAGAGAAAGAAAAATGAACATTACATAAGCAAATACTTTATTGATCAAGGGATACTTACACTACGAATGCAATTTATTGTAAAAAGTCCAAGGCAAACCAAAGAGGGAATTAAAAAATCTGCTTACTGTATCAGCTAAACATTTAAGGAAAAAACTTAGTAAGTGCTAAGTAACTGATTGCTATGGAAGTAGAGAGACCTCAGAACTGAATTCTTCAGAAATCTCAGGGTGATAATGCACACAGTCTGAAAATATGGCAGAGTAGCTTGGTGATTTTTCATGGAAAATAATCAATTAATAGTTAATATGACTTAGAATAATCAGCTTAGAATAATATGACTTAGAATAATCAGAATCAGTTTAAGAATAATCAGAATCAGTTTAAGAATAATCAGCCATGAAATGGTAACAAAACACCTACACTATATTTCACCATAAGGGTTCAGGACAATATTTTTAAAACAAGAGGCAGTAGAGCAGATTCCAAGTAAAAATAATAGCTTGCAGCCCACCAGGGCAGTCAAATGGGAAAAAAGAAAACACAGAGGCAAGAAGACACTCCCTTCCACATGAGACTCTTTCAACTTAAGTAAGCATTAATAGGCATCTTAAAATTAACAAATTCCACAGGACAGTTTTGTCTGCACTTTTTCTCCTTTGTGGCCTCTTGATGCCTATGACTACTGTACCTATTCTGTGACACTTACTACAGCTTTTTTGAGCATGATGAAACCCTGAATTTCACTTAATAGGTTTCTGTTCATGTAAAGCAACAGGCACCTGACAGAAGGTATTCAACGTATTGGATTAGATTTAGAAAATAAAAGTTGCATGCATGAGAGTAGTTGTTTTTAGGTCAAAAGGCCTTGACAGTATGAGTGTAATGCTGCTCCAATGTTACGTCAGCAGCAAGCACAGACAGAACAAAGCCATCATTATAGAGAAAGTGAAGAGATCCATTTGGAAGAGGGTTTCCTACTCATCAGTGGTACTCCAAAACTGAAAACCAAGACCTTTTAAAGGTTATTTAATGATTACATAAGCAAGAAGCCATGAAGGGAAAGTGACAGTCTGTGCACTTTGTAGATTATCTTTGACCTATTTTAGAAAGAAAAGATATCAACGACAGTGTATTAGGGACACACAAAGATGATACAGATACACCATCATCAGAAGGCATGAAAAGGCACTTATTTATTAGAAATCTACAGTTCTTATAGAAACAATGGTGGACCTAAGACCTGATTGGCCTTTAGGAATCTTCTCTCACACTATTGGTGAACTATGAATAGCACACTCCGAAGAACCATATCTATAAACAGCAGTTACAGAGAGATAATAATAGTTTTAATCCTTTCTCTGAGCTTTCTCACAGCTTTTCACAGTTTCCCAGGAAAATCCTGGGACAGCTGTGTCTCTCTCTGCTCAGAGGATATGTGATTACCACAAAAGCTTCTTGTATATCAGGGTTATTGTTACTCAATTTCCCACTACAAATAATCTCTGATAATGAATGCATGTACAAAACTTAAATTATCCAAAATTATCATTTTACTGCAGACTAAGTCAGTTTCTACCCCATGCCAAAGTATCTATTACTGATGGAAATGGTAGAGGTAGCAGCAGAGGCAGACTGTTGCAGTCTATAGCAGAAGTTGCTGCAGTAAACAATGATATAAGACATCTTTAAATTACATCCCATATACGGTTATCATATGCTTCAAAGAGGAAATTATATGAATTTTCAGTACAAGAGGAAGCACACATATGTATGAGGGGCCAAATTTGCTGTCTTATAAAAGCCTGGGCAAATGTAGCTAATTGAGAGCAAATACAGTTCTCAAGATCATTGTCATCAATTAGTTCCAGTGTCTCACCAATAGAAAGAACTTGCAAACTAAATCAGTCCAATGTATGACAAACCTTGTAATCCGTAATGGCAACTATCAGGTAAGAATAGTTCATTTGACTGACTTCACAGTTTTGCAGTGATTAAAAGGAGAAAGTACAGTAAGAAGAAGAGAAGACAGCAAAATTTGTTTCAACCAACTCAGAAATTATTGCCTAGAATTGCTAGGATTAGATTAAGGAGAGTTCCAATTGCTAAAAGAACCAAAAGCACAAGTTAATCAGGCCAGTGTGGAGGAAAGGTGGGTGTAACAGTCAGGGATCTGCACAGAGACTTTTGAAAACTTGAGAACTAAGGTGGAAACAGAGGTACTACTAGACGGCTCTTTGATAATGCCAGAATGGCTGTTGTCTGAGACATGCCTGTTTCCTGATCAAAGAGCTGCCTTGGGCACTACTGGTGAACCCTCAGGAAAATGCTGTTAACAGTCATTTAGTGCATGTCATGTCTTAGCTTTCATAGAGGCTGCAGTCAATCTATGCCTGGCTTATTTTTACCGTCCTTGTCTGTACAGCAGGCCTGTGTGATTCTGAGGAGAGCTTTACAGTCATACTTGACAGCAACAATGGTCTATCTATGTGTTAAAAAGAAGGAAAGAAGGCAAGTGGTTAAGGATAAATGCAAAGCAGTCACTGACAAATCTGAGAAAAAGTTCTGTGGTTTTCATTCAGTTGAAGCAAGGAAACCATGAAATTGGACTTAACTTTAAAATGTGCATCACCTTAGACATGCCTGTTTATTAACAGTCTGATGATGAAGTGTATGGAGGGCAACTAGAAAATATGGACTGCAGTAAATTCTGGTCTAAAAAGTTTCACAATTATTGGTATGTTATTGGCGATTATTAGGAGGTGATGAACAGACAATATGAATTTATCTAAGGGCAGTCACATAAAACCAATCTTATGCTCTTCTGTGATGGTTTAACTGGCTCAGTGAGGCTCTTGATACTGTCCCTCATGATATTCCCATAAGCAGAGAGAGCAGCTGGATGGAATCATCACAGCTGTTTCCAAAAGAGCTCACAGCTGGTTAATACAGCATATTCAAGGCATAGTCATCATTGGTTCAAAAGACAATTGCAAGGAAATTTTACTATGAGAAGCAATTTAATTTTTCCTCAATCTAATTCCAGTCGATACTTTATTTTACAGCATGGATATAGGGTAACATAGGACTAAAATCTGGGGATTGCATCAACCCAGGAGGAATATACGTATTTTAGAAACAGTCTGAAATCAGCACACACAGAGCTAGAGTCAAGAAAATGAATGCAAACCTCTAAACTTAGGAAAAAAAAACAACTGCAGAAATACAAAAAATGAAATTAACTGTCAAAAAAAAAAAAATAGCCATATCACAGAAGAGACACTGAGATAGTATACATAGTATACTGGGACACTTACCAATAAAACTACCACAGTGAGGAGAAACAGATCCTATTTCTGTTCATAGAAGTCAATGAGACATATTTGGGCTGATGTACACACTTATAACAACACAGAGTAAGATGCAATCAATTTTAATAGGCTTCAAAAGAGAGCCATCAGATGGCTAAAAATATTGCAAGGATGACCCAGGAGAAAAGACTGAAAAAACTGGTTGTGTCACAAAAAGGGAGATTGACAGGAGACAGCAGTTGTCCTTGACTACATAGAAGATAGCAATAAGTAAAGAAAATGGTGAACAGTTCATATCCCTAGAGGGAAGAAGAATAAGTAATGTGCTTAAATTGAAACAAGAAAGCTCTAGTAAAGTATTTGGATGAAAATTCCCACTGCAACAGCAGCAGGACACTAAAAGTGGCCTGAGAAGCTGGCTGGTGTTGTGGCCAAGCCATTCTCCATTATATTTGAAAAGGCCTGGTGGTCAGGTAAAATCCTGGTTAACTGAAAAAAGGAAAACGTTCTCATTTTTAAAAAGAGGAGAAAGAAGGAGCACAGAGGCAACTACAGACTGTTGAGCATCACCTCTGTGGCTGGGAAATCATGGGGCACATCCTCATCCTCAGTGTTAAGGCACATGAAAGACAAGGAGGTGATCCAAGGCAGCCAGCGCAGCTTTACTAAGGACAAATTGTGCCTGACCAGCCTGGTGGCCCTGTATGATGAAGTGTCTGCAAAGGTCAACAACAAAAGACTTACTGATGTCATGTACCTAGGTTTCTGTGACATTATCCCATGTGACAGCTTATCTCCAAATTTGAGAGGCATGGCTATGATGGATGTGCTATGGATGGATGTACTATGATTGGTGTACTATGTACTATTTAGTGAATAAGGAATTTGCTGGATGGACATAGCCAGCGAGTTGCTGTCAGTGGCTCTTGTGAACCCTCCAGGTGGAGGCTGGTGAGGAGTGGTGTTCCTCAGGGCTCTGTCTGGGGACTGTTGGTCATCCATGTCTTCCCCAGTGACATCAGCAGTGACATTGAGTGCACCTTCATCAGGTTTGCAGATGACACAAAGCTGAGCAATACAGGTAACACAACAGAAGGAAGGGACGCCATCCAGAGGGATGCATCTCTGGACAAACCTTAGCAGTGTGCCCATGGGAACCTCATGTGGTTCAACAAGTCCAAGTGTGAAGTGCTGCCCCTGGGCCAGGGCAGTCCCAGATATGAGTACAGACTGGGAGAAGAACTCATTGAGAGCCCTGTGGAGAAGGGCCTGGGGATTCTCCTGGATGAAAAGCTGGATGCGACCCAGCAGTGTGTGCCCACAGCATAAAAAGTCAACTGCATCCTGTGCTGCATCCAAAGAACTGTGGCCAGTAGGCTGAGGGAGGGGGATTTGGCCTCTCTACTCTGCTCTTCTGCAACCTGCCTGGGGTACTGAGTCCAGGACTGGGGTCCTCAGTGTTGTACTGCACTAAATAGTTATTTAGTTGTTGTTTTGCACTGGGTGATTGGAGATTTGCACTGAGTAGCCTTTATATTGCACTGAATGGTTTATGTCTTATTACATGTTTTTTTCCTCACACATGGTTTTTCCCTTACCCTTCCCTTCACCCCTCTTCACTTCTCTACCATTGGCTGTAGTCCCTCTCCTCCAGCCCCTTTTCCCAGTTCTTAAAACCCCCTAGAGGTAGCTGGCCAGGCCTCTTTTCCATGTGGGCTCTTTTCCACCTGGGTTTCTCTTTTCTACCTGGAAATAAACAAGGACATTTGTCCCTATGTGGAGAAGAGCGCTTCTCGTCTTTTGCCTTTTGTCCATATAAGATGGTGTGGGCTGGGGTCCATAGCTAGCTGGATTGGACCGGAAGAGCCCATCTGGACATGGGTTCTTACACCTCAGGACACGATAAACATGGACCTGTTGTAGCAGGTCCAGAGGAGAGTCACGAGGACCAGAGGACTGCAGGAGCTCTCCTGCAAAGGCTGAGACACCTGGGGTTGTTCAGCCTGGAGAAGTCTCGGGGAGACCTCATCACAGCCTTTTACTACCTGCATGGAACATGTCAAAAAGAGGGAGTGTGACTTTTTCTACAGACAAATAAGGATTTGACAAAGGGGCAATGGTTGTAAACTTATAGAGGAGAGATTTAGATTAGATCTTGGGAAGAAATTCTTTACACAGAGGATGGTGAGGTACTGGAACAGGTTGCTCAGAGAAGTTATGGATGCCCTGACTTTGGAAGTGTTAAAGGACATATTGCATGGGGCTTTGAGCAACTGTGCCTATTGAAAGATGTCTCAGTCCATGAAGGGGACAACTGGATGTAGATGACCTTTAAGGTACTTTCTGGCCCAAACCATTCTGTGATTCTAAGCAGCCATCTCGTGATTGCCTAGTGTCAAGAGGCCATTTGTGATGTCCCTCAATTACTTGGAAAACAGCATCTGAGCAACTGCAACCCTTCCAAAGACCAGTGGGATTCAGCAGTGTTAATAGCTGTACTGATCACTTATATTGATAGCTGTTCCTTTTCATTAGCTGAAAAACAAAACAAAAGAAAACAAAAGTGTAGATTTGGTGAAGACTTTTCCACAAAGGTCACTGCTGAATTCAGTTTGTCAACATGCATGTAGAAAGATAGTGTAAACCTGATGAAGCGAAGGGAGCTGACCCACCTTAATTGGTCAGCATCGAACTTTGATTTATTGATCTAGCATGCACACTTCTACAACAGTGCTAATCGAGCTCATATACACTGCAAAACCCGAGCTCATCATTGGCTACAGACTACACACCAACCCCTCCCTTTGCTTTCAACACTCGTGGTCTCTCATTGAGACTAAAACTTGTCTTTCTCATCTTGTTACTAACTGCTCTCAAGGCTTCTATGTCTGCTACTCTGCCCTCTTATCACTACTCAAGGACAAGGCACTTACTTGTTATCAAAAAACAAGCTTGAGAACTTTTCTGTTTACATGAATGTGTCTGAGAAATTTGCTGTTCACAGCTGCTTTTTACTTTTCAATCAGCTGTATATTTTCATGGCCTTTTTTCCTTCAAGCCATGTCTGAGCAAAATTCTCCAACATAAACCTGTACAAAGATGGCAGATGACAACACACTATGGATTTTCTGGATTTTAGGTCCTTGGCTGAACCACAGCATCAGAGCAAAATAATATAAATTTGAGCTAATTTTTCCACTCTGTGATGTCTTGGGCCCTGAATGATGATGGCATACAATCATACAATCTGGTGCAATTCTTGAAAAGGCTGGAACTCACCAGACTTCCTGATCCACCCAGACACAGGACTACAGGGTAGCCAAACAGAAACAACCAACCAAAACAAAACCCAAACCCCAAACTGGTGCTTCTCAATCTCAATTTCAGCAGTGTCTGTCCCACAGGTAGATATAAACATCCAGCAATTGCTAGCAAACAGCTGAGACATAGTCTGTATTTCACAAATACTCTCCAATGCAAAGCATTGTTTGCATAATATATTAACAGTGTAACCAAAGTAATAGACTACACCGGGAGGTTCTTAAAATTAAATTAATCTTGGAGGTCAGATTCTGGAATGTTTCTCAGGACAGAGCTCCTTGAAGGATTGTAAGCTTGGAGATTTGGGTTATTAGTTGGGCCCAGATGAGGGCCCAGGAAAGGAAGGAAAGGAAGATAAACCAGGCATTTATTTTCTTCCTCTAACATATGTGAGATCTATGGCTGAACATTGCTGGTTCTATAATTAAAATTATATTAATGCTTATAATGCATAAAGCAGGTTTTGCAGTTTCACTGTAAATTCTGCTCAATGACATATGTCTTTGAAATATGTAATTTAAAAGCAGGTACAATGGGTATTTTTTAGTATGTATATAATATGAAAATTTAAACAGAGAAAAACCAATGAAAAATAAAAGTGAAAGAGATCAGCTTTAAAGTTCATCTATTAACTGAAAACCAGAAACCTCCTAAGAAAAGACCTAATTTTAAAAGTATGCTTCATATGCCTACTGGTTGAAGTTCTCCAAAGTTACTTACTATTAGAAGGGAAGGAGAAAGGGTAATCCTTAACAACCTTACAATCCCTTCCAGCAGACTGAAGTTGTCTTTTGCAAGGGCTGCGTATGCAATTAGACAGCAAGGAAATATGAAAATAAATAAATAAATAGAAAGTACAAGAACTATCCCCAAAGACAGACACATTCACACTTAAATGTATATGAATAGCAGAATCATTAAAAAAATAGTGACAACTTTTACTCAACCGGTTAAATATTCAGTCTTGGTTACCCTGAAGAATAATCCCTTTCATCTGACACTGAAAAAGAAAATTCACAGCTAGCTTTTGTTCTTTTCTGAGCCTAAGATGAAACTACTCTAGTTACAACTGAAAACAAGCAACTAAAAAGCTCTAGAAGAGAAAAATGTAACAAATACCTACCGCTGTCTTTCACTCCCACACGCAAAGACACACAAAGTTTTGGGCAATGATCCAGATCTTTAACTAGCAAATATGGGAATCTCACTTGGATCTCCTGTTCTTAGTGCAAGTGGCACTGCCTGTTTTTCTTCTAAGTTTCTAATTAGTCCTTAAGGCACCAGAGCTCCACTTTGTTAGTCACTGTTTACAGCAGTGGTCGATCTGAACTGCTGCTCCTTCCTTGCTGGCTCTACACTGTCGCAGAATGAGGCCTTTGTTGGGGTCAAGCCATTTGTCAGTGAGGGGAGACTCAGACATTCAATATGAGTGATAAGCAAGTTCCATTTATTGAAGAGAGCATCAGACACTTATACAGCAAGTAATAAGCTTATGAATATTCTGTAATTTACACCGTCCATTGGCCACACTACAACATCAGCTCTTCCTCATTCCTTTGGGCCTAGATTCTCTCTTTCCCACGTCTCTCTGTCCACTGTTGCTATCATACCCAGCTAGGCACAAGGACACGCTATCTTGCAGGTGCAGGACTTGGAATTAGCCACGGCCTTGTACTTTTCCAGTCTCTAGTCAAATTCCCAACACTACACCAAGGTAGGCTCTACACCCTCTGGCGCACACCCACGTTGGGGTCTACCACATTAAGACTCTATATCAGCTAAAGCAATAAAGATCCTATTCAAGATGGTTGAAGACTAACAACAATCTTCTTACACGGGATGGTGTGGGAAGAAAGAAAAAAATCTAGACGAGGAAACTGTTAACTTCACTATGCTGTCAGCTTATTACAAAATGGGCGAGAGTTCAATTTTTATTTCTTTCCCCGGTCATGTATGATATTTATTCAGTGAAGATTTTTCTCTGCCTTTCTGTTTTGCTGCTTCTCCCTCGGGAAGAGACATGAGCACTGATAAAAATAATTTTCTAATCCTGGCCATGCAAATAAACCAAAAAACCATGATTTGCTCCTGATGAACAATGTTTTTATACAGTTTTTAATTGCTGCATGGATAATAGGAATAGCTATGAAATAACTTTTGAGAAGACCATGTGTATACATTGTTGACTGGCTGACTCTTGCAATGAAAATGGTTTTAGGTGTGAGGTTTTACGTGATAATTTAGTGGTACCTCCTGGAAAGCAGAAAGTATAATTCAATGTCATCTGCCATCCTATTGTAGACTTAGACTGGTTGTGGTATTTTATATATGCAATAGAGAATTTGTAATGAATATCTCATTTGATGCTAAATAATGATGCTGACAGAAGATAAATATGTGTATAACACCAGAATTTTTTTGTTGTCCCCATTGCCTTAATATCCACCAGCACACAGCAATATGTACACAAAGTTTTCGTTCTGAATGGATTAACCTCAGTTTGTCTAAGGACACATTTTAACAAATATGCCCCTACAGCCTCCAAGAGACACACAGATCTATATTACATTACAAAACTGTAGCTAGGGCATAGCTTTATTTCTTTTTATTTTTCTTTTTTTTTCTTTTTTTTTTTTTTTTGCTAAACTGTTTAGAAGTCTTCCGAAAGCTTACATTCTTTACAATAAGAATGATAATGTATAAGCCATCCCCTCCTTATACTGTGATTTAAAAGTAATATAATAATGTTAGTTTACTCCTCTAGATTTTTGTTTTGTCTGCACATTGCTCCACCAATTCATGACAAAGTAATTATGAAATAAGTGCAAGACCTATATTCCAGCTAATGTGTATTGTCTGAGTATCCAAAAGGCTTCACTAAGAAAATGCTACTGTAATACTAATAATTTTGTAAATCCTGTACCAAGATTGTGCTTTGTTTTCACCTTTTTACTAAAAAACAATTATTGATACTAAGTGAAAAAGTCAGACATTAACAACAATAACAAATAATATTAAAATAAAGACTATGTACATCTTATTCAAGGCAAAATTTTCTTTTTGATCCTATAGGGTGGTTTTTATTTTATGTATCAAGGTCAAAGTTTATATTTTTATCAACCAGCAGAAAATGTTGCTATCAACTTCAAATAAATTCATAATATATTCATAAAAGGGTCTTTCGTACTGAGTATAGGAAAGGCCAGAGGAGGAAATAAGGCTAACTGGACAGAACTGGAAAATAATTTGCATTAATATTTTGGCCCCTCATTTCCTAAGAACAGAGATTTGTGGAGTTTCAGTATGACTTTTCTGTTATGGAAAAACATGAGGGTTTTTTTGCCCAGTTACTTCTTAGAGCAACTTTGTTTTCTTTAGAGCTAAGTTGAACTAGAAAAAGTAGGATATTTACTAAAATGCCTAAAAAAAACATTGGCCAACTTACAAGCACATGAAGAGGTACTGCTATTTCTAAAACAGGGAATTTTGATTCGATTTCAGCAGGAACCAAAGCAGTATCTAAGATATGTTTGAAAGCTGGATCTTTTGCTCACACTCTTAAAAATAAAAGTGTTCACAGAATTTGGCATATATTAAAAGCTATTGTTAAAATTAATATATTTTTGTATCTGCTGGTTGTCTTTACATGTACAAATTTCATTATTACACACTCTTACAAACATATGTGGATTATGCAAGACATTTCATACAATAAATTACAAACCAAAATATCTGGAAAATTTCAAGCCGGAGAAATGTTACATTTTACTCAATGTTCTAAACATGACATCTTGCTACTATTATCTTTGTGAGGATCAGATAATGTAAAAACTGAGATAATACATGCTTTTATCTAATTCAGTTTGCTCGACTTTAGGGAAAAATAATAATATTGAGTCCAGGTCTGCTGACTCCCTTCTAAAAGATCTCCATTATTACTAAGGCTAAGAAAACTGTGATTTATCATGTGCAAGTATAATTCTACAAAACTACGAGGAAAGGTATTAGGGACTTTTTGTGTGAACTTGGCCCAAGAGCTGGTTAGACCTGGGCCTATTTTTCTGTAACTGCATTTACAGTGGCAAACTTTTAGTGTAATTGTGTTATCAGATGAGCACATTCACAGACTACCCTTTTTTCTACTGCTACAGACAATGGTAAAGTCTGGTATGGGTTCCTCAAATCAAATTTAAAAAATAGTCAAGTCAGAACAGGAATAAAAGGACAATCATATAGAATCGTGCTCATTAACTGTAATTTTTAATGACCATAAAACCTGAAAATGGTAGAAGGTATAAAATATTTCTTTCTTGCTGGTTTTCACTTCATGTTTGAAAGTGACAATTGTTTGGAACAATGAATAAGAAATATTCATACACAGCACTTGGTGGACATAAAGATGTTTCTTATTTGCATCTACATTTTCCTTTGGTAAGCTTTGGAATTCCTTGACAATATATATATAAAAAAGAACCTCATCGTAAATTCTGGGCTAGGCTTCACCTTGCATGTATATGTCTGAAGTCTTGAGGGACATAAGATCTGAAAAAATCATGTTAAAATGCTTTCCTGAGCTTTTCTGCTCAGAGCTTAAAGTCTCTTTCAAGCCGAGCAGTCATCTCCGAGATAAAAAGCAAAAATCCCATTACTCTAATTATGTAACAGGAATTATTACACCTGAGTTCAGTGATTGCACAGATATGTAAGTGCTGTATAATACTATGCTTAAGCAACAATAAAAGAAAATAGATGGCTATATTTAAAACTCTATTTGAGTATCAAGTCTGCAGTTAGAGAGTTTCCTAGCTGTCAATAACATCTGTCTCAACTGTAACAACAGTATTCTGCTTGCATGACCAACTGTTCATGCAAAAGACACAGTTTCTACAGCTGCCTAATAGCTGATAAAATATACACTTGTATTATGGAGCTTATCTTTCCTGTACTTGTAATTTTTCACAGAGATATGGCTGGGCGGGCCTATGTTTGTTATCAACCTCCTACTTAAGTGGCTACTATCACCTTCATTGTATGGCAGGCAGATGATTCCAGAAAGGGTAATCAGTAAGATTACCCACAGTGACCAAGAGTCACTATGAATAACCAAAGGCACCAGTACCCACTGAAAAGTAGTTATGAGGACATTTCCTTGCTATTTTTTCTCTACTTCCTAAAAGTTACATATATTTTAGGCGTGAAATGTTGCAATTTTTGTATGCCAGAGGAAGGGGCTTTTAGTCTTTGTGATGGACACTATGCTACCAAATGTAGTAAAGACATCATCCTGAATAATCTTACCTTTAAAAAATGAGGAGATGGTTACAGGAATTTTAAACAAAAATATCAATTATTACCCTATGGCACAATGTAGGCCTATGATGTTGCTTTTTTCTTCAGCTTACTCCTGTAACCGATTTACAATCCACCTTTGCTAGTTTACTTCTCTCCCTTTTAGTGGAGGAGTACTTGTAAAAATGTCCCAGAATATGACACAAAGGTCAATATACCTAGGGAAAGAGCCATCTGGGGCTTTTAGTAACTATTTAGTTGTTCACATGCTGTGAGCACTTGTAACTGATAGAGCAGGGATGAAACCATGGTATCGAATCCTTTTTATCTTTTCTGCCCCCTCAAACTGCCTTGATTTCAAACATTGGGAAGGTAGAAGGTAAAGCATCTGTCTGCAGAGGCTGCAGTGGAGACTAGTCTTTATGAGTAGCATATGAAGTTGCAGAGCACTCTCTTCTCTCTCCTCTCTTCACCTGCTTTAGAGCCATGTACAATATATTCCTAATGCTGAATAAAAATCCAGAAGACACCAAAAGCACGATGCCACAAGCTAGGAAAAAACAGCTTGGAGTAAAGACATGGGGGTTCTTCATCTGTCTAAAGGAATAATGTCTAAAGCTGGTGAAGTATAAGTTGGATGAGCAGACAGTGTGTTGGACTGAAAACTTCCTGAACAGTTGGTGATGATCAATGGCAAGTCTAGCTAGAGGGAATAAACTAGCAGTAAAACTCAGGGGTCAATACTCGATCTAATTGTGATTAACATCTTAATTAATGATATGGATGACAGGGCAGAATGTACCCTCAGCAAGTTTACTGATGACACAGAAGTGGGAGGACAGTGGCATGACATTCTTGATGCAGCACAGGATCATGCCATTCAGAGGGAACTCAGTGGGCTGGAGAAATAGACTGATGGAAACGTTGTGAAGTTCAAGAAGTGCAAAGCCCTACACCTGGATCATTTTCATCCGCCTATATATGCTGGAAGGTACTTAGCTGGAAAACAGCTTTGCAGAAAAGCATCAGAGGTCCTAGAGGACCATGACTACATTGGTTCCACAGAGTTGAACATGAGTAAGCAATATGTCCTGGTTGCAAAAAAGCCAGAAGTTATGCTGGGTGCACTGGGCAGAGGCACTATGCCAGCAGGTTGAAGGAGCTCATCCTTGGCCCTCTGCTCGACGCTGGTGAGACATGCCTAAGTTCTCTGCCCAAGTCTGGGCACCTCAGGACAAGAGAGACATGGATATATGGTAGAGAGACTAGCCAAGGGTGACTGAGCTGATGAAGGCACCACAGGGTCTCTACAGTGGGGAAAGACTGAGACAGCTGGGACTGTTCAGAGAAGAGAAGGCTTGAGTGGATCTTATAAATTTATACAAATATCTAAGGGGACAGAGTAAAGAACACAGAGCCAGGCTTTTCTCAGTGGTTCTCAGTGACAGAACTAGAGGCAATGGGCATGCCCTGAATTTTCCCATGAGGGTGACTGGGCCCTGGCACAGGTTGCTCAAAGAAATTGTGGAGTCTGCCTCCTTGGAGGCCTTCAAAGTCCAACTGGACGTGATCATAGGCAGCTAGGTCTAAATGGCCCTTCTTGAACAGAAGAGCTGAACAAGATAGTCTCAGGTCCTTTCCAACATCAATTATTGTGTGATTCTGTGAAAGAATTGAGCAGATACTTTGATCAGTTTGTAATATATCCCTGTAAACCAGAAATGGGAGATAAATGCTGTGGACAATTGAAAGGAAACACATGTTGTAGTCAGCTGAAAAAATGGAAAAAATTGAATGAAAGATGAAAAAAGTGTAGTGATATTTCTGTATACCCCAGTATTTATTTCCTATAGCCAGATTAAAGGATTTGCAAACAGAACTGGTATCCAGGAATAGTGCTAGTCAGCCTTACCTCAGTGCTTGGTAAGGTCACGCAACAGATTCTTCTGAAAGCTATACTGTACATAGAATACAGATAGGTGATTAAAGACAGCCAACATGACTTCACCTAGGGCAGATTGTGCTGTACCCATCTAGAGGCCTTCTACAATGGAGTGACTACACCAGTGGACATGGGAAGAGCAACTGGTGTTACCCACATGAGTTTCTGTATGGTGTCCCACAGTTTTCTTACTCCAAACTGAAAAGACTCTTACTCCAATTGGATGGAGTCTTAGCTGGAAAAGGAACTAGCTTGAGAGCTTTCTTGCTTGAGCTCCAGTGAATGTGCAATGTCCAGAGAACAGAAATAAGTAATAAGAGCTGTTCCTTGAGGGTAGGTGGAGGGAGTAATTCTATTTAATAACTTCCTTAATGACATACATGGTGGGACTGAGTGCACCAGCCAGCTGAGTATTTCACTTGATTCACTTGATGGAAGGAATCTGTCCAGAGGGAAGGGACCCTGACAGATTTGAGAAGTGAGCTCATATGAACCTGATGAAGTTCAAAAAGGCCAAGTGCAAGGCATTGAACATGTTTAAGGCAACCACCAAGACCTGTGGTTGAGACTGAGAACAGTCGTCCAGAGTAGGAACTGAGGGTACTGATGAATGAAAAGCTGGACGTGACCCAGCAATGTGTGTTTAAGGCCCAGAGAGCCACACGTGTCCTGGGCTGCATCCAGAGCAGGGTGGGCAGCAGGGCAGGGAGGGGATTCTGCCCCTCTGCCCTGCTCTGCTGAGACCCCACCTGCAGGGCTGCATCAGCTCTGGGCTCCCAGCACAGGAAGGAAACAGACCCCTTGGACTGAGTTCAGAGAAGAGCTGAAGCAGCTCTCCTGTGAAGATGGAAGCCTGGAGAAGTTGGATTTGTTCAGCCTAGAGAAGAAAAGGTACTGGGAAGACCCAGTATCAGCCTTCCAGTACCTAAAGGGGACGTGCAGGAACTATGGGGAAGGACTTTTTAAAAGAGCCAGTAGTGACAGGACAAGGGAGAAAGTGAATCCTCTCACTTTTAAGTGAAAGAGGAGAGGTTAGGCTGGATATTAAGAAGACATTTTTTACTGTGAAGATGGTGACACATTGGAACAGTTTGTCTGGAGAAGCTGTGGATGCCCCATTGCTGGAAATGTTCTAGGCCAGGTTTGTTGGGGCTCTGAAGAGCCTGATTTGGTGAAAGAGGTCTCTGCCAATAACAGGGGGTTTGGAACTACATTATCT